>NW_028327173.1:157750032-158053063 GCF_987537825.1 Furipterus horrens
TGGCAAGATATTTTTGGTGCCTAACTGAGGAGAGTGATATGTATAATGTAATGAGAATAACGTTCTTGGGGCCGCTCATCAGGCTGGCAGTGTAAATGCCTACTCTGTGCTTAGAGGTAGATGTTTTAGTTTAATCCACACAATGACTCTGTGAGGTCATTCAGAGACTTTTGGTGAGGTTCAAAGTGGTTAAGTAACTTGCATGTGGTCATCTGGCTTCAGAATGGAGGAACAACCTTAGCACCGAGGGTTTCTGCTCTCAAGAGTTCTTGCTCTTTTCTCCTCACTGTGCTGCTCAGTGCCTCTGATCGAGCCTGTGGCTTGACCCGCGGGACCTGGGAACTGGCACTTGAAAAATGCTGGCTAGTGTTTTCCACTTGCTTTTGTTCATTTGGTTATGTCTTGTCTCCATATTAGTTTTTCAGCTTAATTCCTTTTGGCTTTGGGCTTTTTATACACTTACTCTCCCTACCTTGCTTAAGAAATTGTATTCCATTTGATATTTTCTGACCTTACACTTGGGTGAAGGAATAATAGAGTATTTTACACAGGAATGAATTGTGATGTCGTAGGTGAATGTGTGGGAGCTCATAAATCAACAGTGATCCCTGGGGACCATGGAGGACCTCCTGGCCCTGGCCAGTGCTCTTTAGACCTCTTTATGCTAATAAAACAGAGATTTCTCTCTGAAGGGCTCCACCTTTGCAAATGACAGTCATAATAAGCTTGGAGCAGTATTGTAGTGATTGGCTGTTTACCTGCTGGTAATTGATAATTTAGCCAGTGTAAAAGGGTTAATTGTCCATCTTCTCCTTTTGGAGAATTAAGAGAGAGAATTTTGTCCAAGTAAATGGCATTTGTCTGTGGAAGGCCCTGGAGAGAGCCATGGACCAGGAATAGGATTTCCAAGGATTTAATTGCTGAAACCACAGATGGATGAAGATGTGTAGGATCACTTATTTCCCGATTTTTGTGTGAGTTACTGAGTTTCTGTGAAGGGACTTTGTTATTTATCTATTTGACCATCTTGGTAAGTAGGAAATGGGGCAATCTATCAAAATGGCAAAGAACAGATTATCTTAATTCTTTGTTCTAGTAATTATGACATGGAACAATGAATGCTAGTAAAATATTCACATGATCATTTAAAACTTGTTTATTTTAGTTTATGTAAAGAAAAAAAATGCTACTTTTCTAAACTAAACAATCACATATAAGGATTCTAAAAAGCAATGATGATATGTCAACACAATGAATAATTTTGGAGACATTAAAATAATAAGTAAAAATATTTAGAAATAAAAGCTTATGATATGTACATAGTGATAAAAAAGTAGAACACCAAATTGTGTTTTCTCTGATGAGATGAATGCAAAATAAATGTGTATATGGACAAATGCTGAGGAGAAATATGCAAATATGAAAATACTTGGGAGAATGTGTATTTGTAAATCTAAGGCAAGCTACAAGGGATACAAAATTCATTTTGGCTGATGGGACTCAGTGTATGGGCTGATTTGTTTTACTACTAGTGAGAGCAATCATATTTTTCTAGTGGGGCCAATGTAATCACAGAATGTCATAGTTGAAAGGGATCTCCTATCTTGTACACTATATATATATATATATTCCAGTGTTTTGGGGATTTCAGAGAAAAGAGCATTTCTTTATGACTGAGCCTCATAGAATGTTTTTATGGAAAGGAAAGAATTTATACGTTGTCCGAATCTACACTGTATTTTGTCAGGTGGACACGGAACTGAAGATATTTCAAATGTGTGAAGAGCATGACTGAGGGCCTAGGATAGGAAAGTGCTGCAAATGAAAATGCACAGAGATAATTAAGTGCTTGGTTAGGCAAAATCTGAGCAGGAAAGGGAATGGGAGAGGTACTTCAAGAGTAACCTGGATGGGCTGGAATATTTATGTACTGTATAATCCCTTGCAAGTTACTGAGTATCCTCATCTTAGCAAGCCAGACTTTTCTAGTACATAAACTCTTCCCTGGCATTAAGCAAAGTACTCTTGGAAATATGCATTATCTCATTCTGTTCATTTTTTTCAGTCCATTTATAAACTGAAACAGTACATGCTATATGGATTACGCATAATCTAGTGGTTAGAAAAGGTATTAGAACATTCATATTTTTAGCTTGACCAATAGTAATATTTTGGTCAAGTCACTTACCCTGACGTTGCTCTTGCTTTCTCAAGTGGAAGACAGGACTCTTCCATTGCACTGAGGTGCCCCGTCCCTCAACTTTGCACATAAACCATCTACTAGGAATGCCTCTTTCTCTCCATCAGTCTAAACACCTCTTATCCTTTGAGGTCAAGTGCAAGTTCCACCACCTTCTGACATTTTTTTGTTCTTGCCCATTTCTTTTTGGTGTTCTTTGCGTATTTGCCCATTGTCTTTGTGTGTGTGTGTGTTTTACCTTTATAATATACTTGGTAACTAAATTCTGTTTCCCATTGCTTTCCACATTTCATGAGGGTAGGCTTTATTTTTTTATTTTTTTTATTTTATTTTTTTTTTGACTTAGGTAGACTAGAAACATTTTGAGTTTCTATGTATTCTCAGCACATGGCAGAGTACATAACTTGTACATATTAAATATTGGTAAATTCAGTTACTTTCAAACAGTCAATCTGTCTATAAAGGCATTTAATTGGTCTTTATAATTTTCTTTTTACAACTCAAGTGCCTGGAATAGAGTTGATTATATTACATAGAGTTTATGTTATGCTACCAGCTTTGGCCTAGGCAAGGCTCCATTGTTTTTTGTTTTATGATTTATTTCTCCTGCATCAATTGTTCCTAACATGAAACTTCACGGCATTCCACAGACTCCCACTGTCCACTCTTCAATTTTAACATTTGTTATTTTAACCCACCTTCCATTGTTCATTTTCATACAGTAGTATAGATAGTAGTTTTGTGTATTAATTTTAAAAATTTATCTGAGTGTTGGGCTATACATTTGTTTTGTTTCTTGTTTGTTTTTAATTTATTTTTGTAATTCCAGCTCCTTTCTTCTGCAGAGTATTCTATCCTATGTGTATTTACCATCTTCTTCATTTTTGTACGAATGGAAACTAGGATGACATAGGCCAGAGGTGAACATCTTCAAGGGCAGCACTATCTACAAGAAAGATAATTCAAGCCATGGTACAATTTAAAACTTTTTAGTAACCTCATTAGGAATGTAAAAATAAACAGGTGAAGTCCACTTTAATAATATGTGTTATTTAACTAAAATGCCCAAGATATTATTTCAAAAAGTAACTAATATAAAACATTATTGAGATATTTTACATCAATTTTTAAAGACTTTTAAAAAACTCTCTTAGGCTTACAGAAAAAATGAAAGGGAGATATAGAGATTTCCCATACACATGCATACTTCTCCCCTTAGAACAACACTCATCAGAGTGGTGCCTTTTCTACCAAGGATGAACCTACATTGACATATCATAATCACTCAAAGTTCATAGTTTACCACAGGGCTCACTCTTGGTGTTGCACATGAATTAGAACAAATGGATTGTGATGAATATCTATCATTTTAATATCATACAGAGTATTTTCATTGCTCTAAAAGTCCTCGGTGCTCTACCTATTCATTTCTCCCCTTCCTACTTCCCTATCCTAGCAACCACTGATATTTTTAGTCTTTATGGTTTTGTCTTTTCTAGAATGTCATTTTTTTTTCACTTAGTAATATGCATTTAAGTTTCCTTCATGTCATATCATGGCTTAATAGCTCATTTCTTTTCAGTGCTGAGTAATATTCTGTTCTCTGGATGTACCACAGTTTATATATCCATTCAGCTACTGAAGATCATCTTGGTTGCTTTCAAGTTTTGGCCACAATGAATGAAGCTCCTATAAGCATTTATGTGCATATTTTTGTGTGGATGTAAGTTTACATCTCCTTGGGTAAATACTAAGGATTGTGACTGCTGAATCATACAGTAAGAGTAAGTTTAGTTTTGTAAGAAACCACTAAACTGTCTTTTAAAGTGGCTGTTCCATTTTTGCATTCTCACCAGCAATATATGTGAGTTCCTATTGCTCCATGTCCTCATCAGCAATAGGTGTTGACAATGTTCTAGATTTTGACTAGTCTGATCAGTATGTAGTGGTATTGCTTTAATTTGCATTTCCTGATGACGTAGGGTGTGGAGCATGTTTTCATGTGCTTATTTGACATCTGTATATCTTCTTTTTGTGAGATATGTGTTAAGATCTTCAGCCTTTTTTTGAGTTGTTTTTCTTATTCTTGAATTTTAAAAACTCTTTGTATTTTGGAAAACCGTTTTTTTATCAGACACATTTTTTTTTGCAATTATTTTCTCTCATTCTAGAATTATAATAATTCTCCTGACATTGTCTTTCACAGAGCAGACATTTTAAATTTTATTTCCATATGTTTTAAATAAAGTCTAACTTATCAATTATTTATTTCATGGGCCATGCCTTTGGTGTATCTAAAAAGGCATTCTTATATCCAAGGTCATCTAGATTTTCTCCTATGTTATCTTCTGGAAGCTTTATAGTTTTGTATTTTTCATTTAAGTCTATGATCTAATTTGAATTAATTTTGGTGAAGGTTATAAGATCTGTATCTAGATTCATTTCACTAATTATGGATGTCCAGTTTTTCCAGCATGATTTGTTGAAGTGGCTACCTTTTTCCATTTTATTGCCTTTGCTCCTTCATTGAATATCATTTGACTGTATTAATGGGGGGGGTCTATTTTAAGGTTTTCTATTATGCTTCATTGGTATAGTTGTCTCTTCCTTTGCCAATATGTCACACTGTCTTGATTATTATAGCTTCACAGTAAATCTTATAGTTGGATAATTAATGTCAATGCTCAGTTTTTTTTCTTCTTCTTCAATGTTGTATTGGCTATCCTGGGTCTTTTGCCTCTCCATGTAATCTTTAGAATTAGTTTGTTAATATCCATAAAATAACTTCTGGAACTTTGATTATTATTATATTGAATATATAGATCAGATTGTGAAGAACTGACATCTTGACAATACTGAGCCTTCTTATCCATGAATATGGAAAATCTCTCCATTTATTTAGTTCTTTCTTGATTTTGTTCATCAAGGTTTTGTAGTTTTTCCTCATATAGATACTGTGCATATTTTGTTATTTTTCTATATAAGTATTTCATTTGGGGGGATGCTAATATAAATGCTAAGGAACATTTAATATTAAATTCTACTTGCTCATTTTATTTATAGAAAAGCAAATAAAATATGTATATTAATCTTGTACTCTGCAACCTTGCTATAATTGCTTATTCCAAGATTTTTTGCCAATTCTTTTGGATTTTTTACATAGATAATCATGTCTTCAGTGAACAAAGATAGTTTTATGTCTTCCTTCCCAGTCTGTATATCTTTTATTTATTTATTTATTTATTTATTTATTTATTTATTTATTTATTTATTTATTTTTGCCTTATTGCATTAGCAAGAACTTCTAGTACGATGTTGAAAGGAGTGATGAGGAGGGAGGGACATCCTTGCTTTGGACCTCATCTTAAGTGGGAAAGCTTCAAGTTTCTTACCATTAAGTATATTGTTAGCAGGTTTTTTGTATGTAGTCTTCATCTATGTGAGAAAAGTTTACTTTTATTCCTAGTTTACTAAAAGTTTTTAAAAAATCATATATAGGTGCTATATATTGTCATATGACTTTTGCACCATGTTAATTTTTGTACTGGGTCTCCCCTGTGTATTTTATACTTACAGAATGTCTCAATTCAGACTGGTTACATTTCAAGTGCTCCACAGTCACATGTGGCTAGTGGCTACTATATTGGACAGGACAGTATAGACCATAGGCTTCTTGTCTGTCTGGTTTAGTGCTACCTTTCTAATGCCAAGAACAATGCTGTTCTCCTAATAGGCACTCAACCAAAACTTTTGCCGACTATATGAATGTCTCTCTTTCAATTGTGTCTACAACCAAATTATACTTTCAGCAGAAGTGTATGAGGCTTTCCATTCCCTATTTCCTAATTTTCATCAGTCTAATGGATATAAAATGGCATTTTGGTTTTAATTTGCATTTCTCTGATTATAAGAGCATTTTTCTATAGGGTTTCCTTTTTCTTTTTTTGGTGGGGGGAGAGTCATATTTGTTATTGATTGTTATCTATTTAAGATATTTCTGCCTTAGGTATAAACATTGTAAGATATCTCTGTCAGTCATCTGTTGCATATATCAATAGTGTGAACAAAAATCTTCATCATTAGTCAGTCTAGCAAATCTTTTCTTCATGGCTGTGTTCTTGTTTTTTTGGATATTCTCCTATATTTTCTTTTACTAGTTTTTCTGTTTTGTTTGTGTTATTGAGGTCTTCACTCTGTAAGAAGTTTATTTTCATGTGTATTCTAAACAGTGAGTTAACTATATTTTTCTATAAGATGAGCCAATTATTCTATTACTAAATGGTCCATCTGTTCTCCATTAATTTTTTTATTTCATTTTTTATTACATTTTATAGATTATATTGTCACAATAGTTCCATTTCTTCCCCTTTGTTCCCCCCCACCTAACACCCCCCACCCCCAGCAATCCCTCCCTTCCCCAGTCCACGTCCATGGTTCCTGCATGCAATCTCTCCAGTTTCTCCCTTTCCTATGTTACCATTATTTTAGAATTACTTCATTAATTGATTTTTTTACAACAATAAAAAATTAACCCCCCTCCACCCCCAGATTTTAGACCCTTTGTAATCTTATAGAGGAGAGTGGGTGACGGTCTCCTGCTCTTCTAGCTGCTTAAGCTGGGCATGGTCATCATCCTACCTATCCCTGGGTCCAGAAATCCCTAATAAGAGTGGGGGTGTGGAGGCGAGGGTGGCCTTCCCACATGGGGAAGTGTTGTGCAGACTCCAGGTCAAGCTGGCTGTCCCCAGACCACGGTGTGCTTGGTTTAACAGGGTGGCGTCCTTGTATTCTGGGGGCAACAGATTTGGCAACAGGGTTAAAAGACATCATTTAATCCATAACCACTAGATGACAAATGGCAGGGGTTAATTTTTCAATGTCCCCAATTAGGGAAAAAAAGAGAGGGGTTTCTTTGGAGGAAGGTGTGCCAGGCACATCATATCCGTCCAGAACACTTTTGTCCATTATATTTAGCTTGGACTGAGGGAAATATCTTAGGTTTCCCTCCTCTTAGACCTCTGGGTCTTTTCTGTCCAAGCCATTGGAATAGAAAAGAGAAACCTGTTTTAAGGTGAAGCCCACAGACCATCCCATTCTTCACCCACCCAGCCACTTGGTACAGCTAAACCATTCAGTCTCAGGAGGCAGCGATGCAGACAGGATTAGGTGAGGCCTATATGTACAGAGAATCACTCAGGTAGTGAGATCCTAGGCTTATGCCCTTTGAAAACAGAAAACACATGTTAATTTATGTAGTATAACCCACAAACCATTCTCTAGTTCTGTAAGCCTGTCTTAATGGGAAGACATTCAGTTGCAAGGCGTTTTACATTCTTCTTGCCTGTAAATTAAGCATCTTTGATGATGTCACAGATCTAGTTTGATTTACAAATGCTAGATAACTTTAAATGAAGAGACTTTAATGACGGTTAGCTGTATTACTTTATAGTCTACCAATGGACATTGTGATTTTCTTTGGGTCATGATTTTTCTCCCTCAGTTTACCACCCCCCCGTCATTAAAGGGACTGTATTATGTCCATTTTTAAATTTATCCTGTTCATTTGCATGAACTCAACAAGAGCAGCAAATGATCACTTATGATCTTTAAGTCTGCTTTGCTGGAACTTAGACATGGAACCCTTAGGGTGACCTTCAGTCTGCCCTTCAGGGCGCCGAAGTTGAGCCACATACCTGCCATTCAGCCTTGTCTGTAGACACCTGTCTTTTCCAAGTCCTTCAGGTTTTCCGTTGTGCTTTAAGGTCCCTTTTAGCCATCTTTCAGGAAAACAACCTTCATTCCTTCTCTGGAAAGATTGCCATGGACTGCACATCCAACCTAGGTACCAGGCCTTTTTCCTCATGGGCTTTTATTACCTTCTAAGGTCACCCTTGGTTCCTTAGAGCTTTTTGTAACAACCAGAACCCAAGCATGTCTTTTTTTAGCATGACATTTCAGTCAAAGTCTTAGTCGACAAGACCTGTATTAACCACTGGTCTTATTATTTTCATGCAAATAACCTTATGTCATTACTTACTTCTTCAGGGTGCCAATTTCTGGAGGGATCAGGTAGGGGGAAAAATACACAGCGTGAAGGAAAATCTTTGTCCTTTTAATTTTCACTGGGGTTGCATTTCCATTCTTTATATTTTCTTTTTTTTCTCCCCTTCCTCCCTCCTCCCCCCACTAGAGAGGGAGAGAGGAAAGAAAGAAGAAAAAAAAATTTCTTTGTTTGTTTATCTATTAAATTTGTCCCACATTTTCTTTTCCTATTGCTTCCCCACTCCCTGCCCACCCTTTCTCCCACAGTCAGTCCCTACCCAGCTTTCCATATCCATGGGTCATTTATACATGTTCTTTGACTAGACCTTTCCCCTTCTTTTCCTCTTCTCTCCCTCCCCTCTTCCCCCTTGTCATTGTTAGTTTACACCTTGTTCACATACCTCTGTTTCAATTTTGCTCATTTGTTAGTGTTGTTCATTAGTGTCCTATAATAGGTGATAGCATAAGGTATTTTCCTCTCATTGCCTGGCTTATTTCACTAAGCATAATTCTCTCCATTTCCATCCATGTTGTTGCAAGTGGTAGAAGTTCCTTCTTTCTCTCTGCTACATAGTACTCCATTGTGTAAATGTACCACAGTTTTTTGGTCCACTCATCTACAGATGGGCATTTTGGTTTTTTCCAGTACTTGGCTATTGTGAATGGTGCTGCTGTGAACATAGGAGTGCATAGACTCTTCTGGATTGGTGTTTCAGGATTTTTTGGATATAGTCCTAGCAATGGAATTTTTGGTTCAAAAGGCAGTTCCATTTTTAGTTTTTTTGAGGAAGTTCCAAACTGTTTTCCATAGTGGCTGCACCAGTCTGCATTCCCACCAGCAGTGCACCAGGGTTCCCTTTTCTCTGCATCCTTGCCAGCACACGTTGTTTGTTGATTTGTTGATGATGGCCATTCTGACTGGTGTGAGGTGGTATTTCATTGTGGTTTTTATTTTCATCTCTCTGATGGCTAGTGATGTTGAACATTTTTTCATGTGTCTATGGACCTTCTGTATGCCCTCTTCAGAGAAGTGTTTCTTCAGGTCCATTGCCCGTTTTTTAATTGGGTTGTTTGTTTTCTTGATGTTGAGTCGTATAAGCTCTTTAAATATTTTGGAAATCAGTCCCCTGTCTGTGATGCCATTGGCAAATATGTTTTCCCATATGGTTGGTTTCCTTTTCATCTTGCTGATGTTTTCTTTTGCTGAGCAGAAACTCTTTAGTTTGATGTAGTCCCATTTGTTTATTCTTTCCTTTATTTCCCTTGCCTTAGGAGATATACCAGTGAAAATGTTGCTACGTGGGATATCTGAAATTTTTCTACCTATGTTTTCTTCTAGGACTTTAATGGTGTCACGACTTACATTTAAGTCTTTGATCCATCTTGAGTTTATTCTGGTATATGGTGTAAGTTGGTGGTCTAGTTTCATTTCTTTGCATGTCCTTGTTCAGTTCTCCCAACACCATTTATTGAAGAGGCTCTTTTCACTCCATTTGATGTTCCTACCCCCTTTGTCAAATATTAGTTGACCATATAGACCTGAGTTTATTTCTGGGCTCTCTATCCTGTTCCATTGGTCTATATGTCTGTTCTTATGCCAGAACCAGACTGTTTTGATTACCATGGCCTTGTAGTTTAGTTTGATATCAGGTATTGTGATACCTCCTATTGTGTTCTTCTTCCTCAAGATTGCTGTGACTATTTGGGCTCTTTTTTGGTTCCATATAGATTTTTGAAGTATTTGTTCTAGGTCTGAGAAATATGTCATTGGTATTTTAATAGGGATTGCATTAAATCTATAAATTGCTTTGGGTAGTATGGACATTTTAATGATGTTGATTCTTCCCATCCATGAACATGGTATATGTTTCCATTTATTTATATTTTCCTAATTTCTTTCTTCAGTGTTATGTAGTTTTGTGGGTAAAGGTCTTTTACCTCCTTGGTTAACTTTATTCCTAGGTACTTTATTTTTCTTATTGCTATGGTAAATGGGATTTTCCTTTTAGTTTCTATCTCTGATGTTTTATTGTTGGTATACAGAAATGCCTTCGACTTCTGAACATTGATTTTGTACCCTGCTATTTTGCCGAATTCACTTATTAGGTTGAGTAGTTTTTTCATGGAGTTTATAGGGTTTTCTGTGTACACTATTGTGTCATCTGCAAATAATGACAATTTTACTTCCTCTTTTCCAATTTGGATGTCTTTTATTTCTCTTTCCTGTCTGATTGCTGTGGCTAGAACTTCTAAGACTATGTTGAATAAGAGTGGAGAGGGTGGACATCCTTGTCTTGTTCCTGACTTCAGGGGGAATGCTTTCAGTTTTTGCCCATTGAGTGTGATGTTGGCTTCAGGTTTCTCATATATGGCCTTTATTATGTTGAGGTATGCTCCTTCTATTCCCATTTTGCTGAGTGTTTTTTATCATAAATGGGTGTTGTACTTTGTCATATGCTTTTTCTACATCTATTGATATTACCATGTGGTGTTTTTCTTTCATTTTGTTTATGTGGTGCATTATATTTATTTATTTGCGAATATTAAACTATCCTTGCATCCCTGGGATCAATCCCACTTGATCGTGGTGTATAATCCTTTTAATGTGTTGATGGATCCGGTTTGCCAATATTTTGTTGAGGATTTTAGCATCAATATTCATCAGCGATATTGGCTGGTAGTTTTCTTTCTTTGTTGTGTCTTGACCTGGTTTTGGACTTAGGGTAATACTGCCTTCATAGAATGAGCTTGGGAGTTTTCCCTCTGTTTGGATTTTTTGGAATAGTCTGAGAAATATAGGAGTTATTTCTTTCCTAAATGTTTTGTAGAATTCACCAGTGAAGCCATCTGGTCCAGGGCTTTTGTGTGCTGGGAGTTTTTTTGATTATGCTTTCAATTTCGCTGATTGTTATTGGTCTAGTCAGGCTTTCTGCTTCTTCTTGATTCAGTTTTGGCAGATTATATGTTTCCAGAAATTTGTCCATTTCATCTAGGTTGACACATTTTTTTGTTGTACAGTTGTTCATAATAGTTTTTTCACAATTGTTTGTATTTCTATGGTATCAGTTGTGATTTCTCCTCTTTCATTTCTGATTTTATTTATGTGGGTCCTTTCTCTTTTTTTCTTGATGAGCCTGGTTAAAGGCTTGCCGATTTTGTTTATCTTTTCAAAGAATCAGCTTCTACTTTTGTTGATCTTTTGAATTGTTAGTTTAGTCTCTATGTCATTTAATTCTGTTCTGATCTTGATGATTTCCTTCCTTCTATTTGCTCTGGGCTTTGCTTGTTGTTCTTTCTCTAGTTCTTGTAGCTGTAGGGTTATATTTTTTATTAGAGATTTTTCTGTCCTTTTTAGGTAGGCCTGTATTGCTATGAACTTTCCTCTCAGGACCGCTTTCGCTGTATCCCATAGGTTTTGGGTTGTTGTGTGTTCATTATCATTTGTTTCCAGAAACTTTTTGATTTCTTCCTTGATGTCATTAACCCACTTATTATTTAATAGCATGTTATTCATTCTCCATGAGTTTGAATGTTTTTGAGTTTTTTTCCTTGAAGTTGATTTCCAATTTTAAACCGTTGTGATCTGAGAAGATGCTTGATATACTTTCAGTTTTCTTGAATTTGTTGAGGGTTGTTTTGTATCCTATGAAGTGGTCTATCTTTGAAAATGTTCCATGTGCACTTGAAAAGAATGTATATTTTGCTTCCTAGGGGTGAAATGTTCTGTATATATCAACTAAGTCCATTTGGTCCAGGGTGTTGTTTAATGCCTCAATGTCTCTGGTGTTTCTTTGCTTTGAAGATTCCATTGATTTTTGATACCCTTTCTAGTACATAGCAAGCTTCCATATAGAGCACATAGATATGCCTATATTTTTTAGCTCTTCATTCTTTTAAGACAACTTTTTGTCTTCTTTTAACAATAGCATTATGATATAATACTAATATTTTGCAGTTACTCTAATATCTGACAGTATGATGTTTTTGCTCTCCTTTTTAAAAAAATTTTTATTTGTAGATCTTTATTTTTCTATATAAGTTTAAATACTTTATTTCCACACCATCCTTCAATATTCCTTGGGGATATCATTTGGGAATATATTAAATTTGTATATGAATCTAGATACAATTGGTGCTTTTATAATGTAAAATTATCTCATTCATTAATATGATATAACTCTTCCTTTAATGAGATTTTTATTTATTAAAAAGGTTTATACATTTTTGGTTAGATTAATTCCTAAATTAATTACTGTAATAATTACTTTATTAGTTTCTTTTGCATTTTCTAATTAGTTATTACTGATGTAGAGGGAAGTTTTTGATTTTTATATATTCATCTTGTATCAGGAACCTGGATGAATTTTCTGATTAGTTCTGGTAGTAGTTTATTTTCTTGGGTTTTCTATGTAAATAATTATGGTATCTGCAAATGAAAAATTTTTGTATTTTCTCTCATCTTATATCATTTACTTTTCTCCTATTATTGAATTGGCCAGGAACCAGCAGTACTTTGTTGAGCTCTAACTATAATAGCAGGCATTTCTGTGACTTTTTTTTTTTTTTTTTGTTACTCATTAATGTAGTAAATTGATGGCTATTTGATACTGAACTCAGAAAGAATGCTATATTTATTCTTGATGTGTTACAAACAATACACTGTTGGTTTAAGTTAACTAATGTTTTATTTGGGAATTTGTGCAACTGAATTTGGTTTATAATTTTTCATTTACAATTATTTTTTGGTTACAGCATGAATATATTGTCATGAAATGAGTTAGATAACTTTCTTTTCTATTTTTGGTATAAACTTGTGTAACATAGAATTATTTACTTTGTTACACCATCTGTAAAATTATCTCTCAGATCATTTTTTATGGGAGGGATGGTTGTAGAGGGAAGATTTTGATGGCTGAGTTCTAGGTTCTTGTTGGCAATTCCATGTGTTTATGTCTTTCTATAGTAATGTTGATATTTTATAATTTTATAGAAATTTATTAATTTTTATCCAGGTTGTCAAATTTTCCAGCATGCTTTTGCTAATAATTATTCTTCTGTTTCCTTTTTTCAATTTCTGAATTTTATTTATTTGCTGTTTTTTCTCTCTCTCTCTTTTCTAGGTCTGTCTTGCCAGAATCTCATCTATCTTACTAGTTTTTCAATAAACCATTCTGGGGATTTCCTTACGACCTTTTATGTTTTGTTGTTTACTGTGTTTTATTTCCCACTAGTGTTAGCTTTTTTATTTTTATTTTTATTGTTTTTTATTTTCTGAGTTGATTCTGTTGCTATTTTTTCTTAAATTTTTATGTTAAATAATTCTCATTAATTTTTATTCCTTCTAACATTCTATATAAATACAATTAAGACTCTAAATCTCCCTTATAGTATTGCTTTAACTGCAAGCAATATATTTTGTCATTTAGTACTCCTATCTACTTCATAATATCTCTGGTCATTTCCTCCTTATCCTGTGGACCATATATATTTAGATTTATAGACATAAAAAATTAAGGTATAATTTTGTTTAAAATGTTTTATTTTATTGTATTATAGAAAAACACATTGTATATACTTCCCATTTTCACAATTTATTGATATTTTCTTTGTTACTTACTACATGACAATCTTTGTGAAGTTTTATATATGTTCTTAATGAAAGTTCATGCTATGCCAATTGGCTACTGAGTTTATATATTTAGATCAGAGTTTCTTTCATTTTATTAAATCTTTCATCTATCAGTTCTTGAGAGGGACAATTTGTCTATTTCCCTCTGTAATTCTATCAATTGCTTTATCTATTTTGAGGCTGTATTATTAAGTATGTATTTATACATTATTGTTAGATATTTTGTTATTTTTATTTGTTTACCACTATAAATGATCTTTTTTGTTTTTTATGATATTTTTTTGTATTAACTCCATTTTGCCTAATATAAAAAATAATGATTTGGCTTTCTTTTGGTTTATATTTGTTTAGTATTATTTATCACTTTATTTTCAACTTTCTTTGTCATGTATTTTTTAAAATTTCTTTTATAGACAATATATATTCTTAAAATACTGACTTTTGATTAGTAATGAGTCTAAATTATTTATACTTATAATAACCATTGTATTTTATTTTGCCCATGTGGTTTCATGTTTTCTGTTTACTATGCTTTTAGTTTGTTTGTTTCTTTTGTTTTTCAACTTGCCCTTGCATAGCCATTTTCTATCAAGGGAATTGGTTGAATTTTGTTGGTTTGAGTTATGCTGCCAACCCATATGCTGAGTTCTCTACCATAGAAAGTATGTTTATACCAAAAGTCAAATTGTTTCCTCTGTTTTTTCTTGCTTATGTTTCTTAATCTCTCTGAAATTACTTATAATGTATATTTAAACTTTTATATTGTTTCAATGAGTTTTGTTCTTCCAATACAACTATATCCATTGTTTGTCTCTCTTTCATATTTCTCCAGCTTCTCAGATTCTTGTAATGTTTTCATTTTCTCTTTAACTTGATTGATGATGTCTCTAGAAGGTGCATAAATACCTAGCCTTAGCTTGGGTTCCTTTGGGTGAACTTAGGGAGTCATAGGTGTGCTTTAAGGAAGAGAGACTGAAGTATTCCAGTCTAGGGTTAGCCACTCTCTGTTTTTTCCCCCAGGTGTTGTTGCTGGTCTACAAGTAGACCCCTGTGAAGAAATGAGATGGGAAACTGGAGGAAGAAAGTTTCCCTACTACTCTGGCTGAGAATATCTCCTTTACCACCAAAGCCCTGAAAGAATGAGCCCTGATCACTCCCAACAGTAAGTGTATTCATGCTCATGCAGATGTGGTTTGGGTTGTGTTTTAAACAGAGTGCCTTTTTCCAGTCTTTGAGCATTTCTTTCTATGCTGGACTTACCCAAAGCAAAGGGATAGGATTGGAGCAGAGTATAGCAGAAAAATAAGACTAGGAGTCGGAAAAGCTGTGTTCTAGTTTTACATTTGCCATGAGTGAACTCCATCTCTCTAGAGACACATTTCTGCAGTGATTAGTTTTGGAAGACATGTAAGGATCTGTGGTCCTATACATTCTTTTCTTCCCTCCACCCCAAGATTTACAGTGCACATCAGCACTAATGAGCCTGGCAGGGTAGTAATATCTGTTTAACTTGTTTGATCTTCCGTTCCCCAAACTTATTTCATCTTGGAACCCTGTACCTGAAGACAGCATATTAGATCCAGGGTAACTATTTTCTGGGAATGAGCTTTAAGAAGTGTTACTTTATAGACTCAATTTTCTCATTTATGAAAATTGGGTGAACTATATACAAGGTGGGCAAAAGTAGGTTTACAGTTGTTTCTATGGAAAACAATACAATAATAAATAATGCTACTAGAATACTAGAATAAATTGTATTTCATGTACTCACTACTGTAAACTTTTTCACCCCACTCCTGTATTGCTCCTCTGGGTTATTCTGTGTATATTTCCTCATGCGTATTTAATGTTTTTTTTTTTTCCCTTGCCATATCCTTGCTCCTTCTAATGTCCCAGTTCTTTAGGTAGTAGGTGTGGATGGCTTAAGGTCTCAGCCCCACCCCCTGCATTAATGGCATATGAATTACATGGGCTTCTTACTATCAAAATATTTTCAAGATCTTACCCAAAGGGGTGATTTGCTAATGGTAGAATTTCAGGCACTGAGACAAGTGCTTGACAAGTGTTTTCTGGATTCATGGGGCTCTCTCACTGCCCCTCCGATAATGTCATCTTTTTAGCCCCCTCCTCATAAGACCATCACTATTTTGTTCTAAGTGAAGGGAGTTAGCAGCCTCTAGTTAGTGATCCTTTTTTTGAACCATTTAATGGATATAAAAACTGAACTTTACAAGAGGAACAGTTGTTACTCCCTCGCCTAGATAATGATTTCTTTATCCAAAATGTTCCCTTTGTATCTTCATGACAATAAAATGGAGAAAATGGATTTTTTTAAAAAAGGTAATTACACAATTGAACATGTGATAAATTCACTTAATAGGCAAGAATTATCTGCTTTGGCTGCCTTTACAGCCCAAATTCACAAAGTAATTCACAACTCATTCACTGGAATGCAGCTTTATCTCCTAACATGGAACTTGAAATGAGACAAATTATAAGAAGCTGCATGCCTTTTCTGTGAAAAATGGCCATAATGGCTTATGAGAGATCAAGTGCTCTGATTACCTAATCTGGCACCACAACATAGGAAGTAAGATCCATAATTTGCCTCCCCACCCCCACCCTCACCCCTGGTATGACATCTGTAACCCTTGACAAGTGAGTGAGGACCTTGGATCCATTGCTACTGAACCCTGTCATGCCAGGCAGTTGGCGAGGGTCTTGGTGGATGGACCCCTTGGATCCCATACCTTCCTCACCAACCAATCAAGCTTCCATCCAAACCAATATTTTAAAATATTGACTCCTTGTGTCCACCTGTTATTTGGCAAAATTAAGTTATCATTGTTATCATTATCATGATGGAGGAAAAATTTATGTCCCTTGATAAATTATCAGGAAGCTGTATAGCACAGGGAAAGAAGACAGATGTTGAAGTTGGAAGGAAATGTGCTCCTGAGACAGAAATATATTTGCTTGACCAAAGTTGTATGGTCTCTCTTAGGACCACCAATTCACTGTTCTTTTAGTATAACTCCATTTTCATACATTAAGTACATGTTTACTATAACATATTCACAGTATGTAGCACAGTGATTAAGAGGATGGACTTAGAAGTAAAACAGATTCGGGGATTAATCCGCATTCTCTGTGCTGCTGGTTAGGTTTCCTTGGAAGCAGATTCTGAGACAGTGTTTCACAAACAATATGTTTACAGGGGAGTGCCTTTGGAATCCAGAGAAGGGAGGGAAACAGGACTGGGCAAAGAAGAAGGCTGAGCTGCAGCCAGACGTGGCTAACCCATGAGAAATGCTGGAGCTAGTATGGCCCTTCAGAGTGGTCTGGGGTTGTCTGTGTCAGGATGGCCAGACCTTTGTGCCTCATTTATCAGTCACGGGAGACTCTGTCCTCTGAAGGGGTGTAACCTTGAGGTGGGCAGCTCTCTGCAGCAGAGGATGTCTGCCACCAGCAGAAGGGGGATCTAAGTGGTAGGACATAGCATCAACCATGCCATTGTGTTTTTGTTGAGAGAATCTTTAAGCTACTAAACACCTGGGAACACCAGTGGGCTTTTAGTAAAATTAGGATACTAATATCTATTAGGGTTGTTGTAAAAATGTAATCAATTCTTTTTTATTAATGAATTTAAATTGCAAAGCACTTAGTACAGAGTGTCACATAGTAGGTACTCAAATGAGAATGATGATGATATTAAACTGTTATGCTTCTGAACATTAGATAATAGAACTTGGTCCTATTGGTTTCTCTTTTAACCTCAAATTAATTGTTCTTTTGTCATTGTATCTCTATTTTATATTAAATTATCTCAAATCTTTGTTTTGAAAGCAAATAGGGTATAAATCAGACACTTTAAACTATGCTTAATAATAGAGGCGTAATAGAATAATACTAGATATGCTATATTAAAAATGTTTTTCATTCTTAATAATTCCTGTTATTGTTACCCTCCTCCCACCCAAGCATTAGATAGAATGTTCCTGGGCTTAATGCTTCAGGGAAGAGATGATGGGTTTGAGTAAAAGCCAAATTCTTGTTTTTGAGTTTCAAAAGCTGAGGTTCTGGCATAAATAATAGATTTAGGAGACTAAGTGATTTGTCAGTGCCCATTTGTCCCAGTTTAGAGTAAATGAACATTCTCTGGGAAGGAGAGAAAGCAGAATGGCTTTCAGATGCTGGGGGACCCTTGAGAAGGGCTTATATCTCCTCCTGTGATGTGACTGGAAGAGGGGCAGCTAGGTAAGGGGATCCAAGAGTGAGTTTGCACAAGAGTGAGTTTGCACAGTGCCTTTCTTCTTGGTTATATTTCAGGAGACAGTACTATTTGCAGACCTTCCTATATGGCCAGCATAGAATGTAATGACAGAATATACATGGCCATGTGCAATGTCCAGGCAGACGGTCTCAGGACAACCTCAGGAGGCTCTGTGCTCTCCATTATGTCTGGGGGAGCAGCAGACTGTTTTCCCATGTGACACAGATGTGACTTACAAAACTAATGCACCTGAATTGGTCTTGTAGCCAAAATTGAGTTGAACACAGAGACATCTATACGACCTATGTATAAACACTGGGCAGAACCGATGGTATCCCAGTGGATGCCACTATGTGCAAATGACACTAGAGGGTCAGGCAAGTGATTGGTCCCTCCCACTGAGCAGTGTTCAGATGTATCAATGGGGGAAAAAAAGACTAGATGTCTCCTGATCTGACTAGGTTACCCCAAATGGACTGATAATAAACTCTACCACTAGTAGAATGGGCTTCTGTAAGAAGTTCAGTTTAGTTACAAAAAGATATCAAAAGTCATATTTCCTGCACACAAAAATTTATGGCTTGATATTTATACCTATGAACTATATTACATTTGTGAAGCAATTTCCTGTTTTTAGTTCTTTTGTCTATGTTATTTCATTTGATCATCATAACAACCTTATAGAGAGCATGTATTATTATCTTCATTTAAGAAATGCTAAAATGGAGTAGAGGCATTAAGTGGCTATCTCAGTTACAGAAATAGAAAAATATAAACCCTAATAAATGTAAGATTGGACATTAAAATTATTTTTCTGCTTACAAGTATATATCAGCAAAAATAATACTTAATAACATTTACTAAACATCTGTTGTAATTAAACATTGCTCTACAGTCTTTAAATAGGATTAATTTATTTAATCCTCATAACAATGCTTTTATACATATGAGAAAGCTGGGGCATAGAGAAGTCAAGAAACTTAGTTAACATTACAAAGTCTGTAAGAGTAGAGTTAGGCTTTGAACTCAAAAGGCCTCACTCCTAACCACACTTCGACAGTAGCACACAGTAGACATGGTTCCTCATTTCTGTATTTCTAACAGAGCTTCAACTGTGTTCAAGTAACTACCCTACTCTAGCTCCACAAATGGATCCTGATTATTTAAGGTCAAGCATAGTATTCCCATTTTCCTTCCTAGAATTATTGGGTTAGAACCCAAGAGTAACTCTTATTGGCCTGCCGGCAGTCACATGGTCTAGAATAGCCCAATGAAAGTAATGAAAAACATTTATATTCCAGGGGTAGGAGAGGGTTTTTTTTTGTTTTTTGTTTTTTTTAAACCCTTTGTATGTACACAATGGAGCAGGCTCTTGCTGACAGCCATCTTGAGACTATGACTAGACAAGCCTCCACAGGGAAGAAGCCAGAGCTGATACAATAGCTGAGAAGCAAAACTGGATCCCACTCTTCCTCTGCCCTTCCTGATATATGGGATGAGACAGTTTCTTATTATTTCCACCAGTCTGAACAGGACTTTCTGTCACTTGTAGCTGCAATGCTTATATTACAATGCCACTACTTTGTCACATTATTTAAGGAGATGACAATTGCAGCAATGAAATTAAATTCTATCCTATGTTTTTGGTTCTGGATGATAACAATATTCTCTTATTAAAAGAATCCATGAGAGGGAAAATTTGTGGCAAAGAATTATTCTTCCACCGAGACATATGAAAAACAAATGAAATACTTTAAGTTGTGAAGTCCAATTACATATTCTCAGAGTTGCTATTGTCTCTGAGGCTCATCATTGGAACAGCTCTAAATCTCCTGCTCTGTTGGTTCTGTAGGCTTTTCAGGAGCATGGCCACTTCACAGAGTTAGAGGAATGTGAAGAAATGCTCCCTTTGCACGTGTCTCAGTTTGTGTACTGGACATCTGTTGAATTGCCTGCTAATACCTCCTTTTCTAGGAGAACTTCTTCCCACTTCATCCGCATATTTGCAGCAGGTGGTATGCTGTCCTTGCACTGTGACTTTTCCACTTGGGCTCAGGTGGTCAGTTCCGAGACTCTTTTTAATCAGTTGCTTAGATTTTTTTTTCTTGTTACTTTAAATTTGTTTTTCGCTTCTTTCAACCAAAAGCATGTTGTCTCAAAGATTATAATGCTAATTTCTATGTAACTTCAACAATAATAAAAGCTAACTAGCTTTTACAATACTGAATCTTATTAAGAGTTTTCTTTTTTGCATGCATACATCCTTGTTTGTGTCTATTTTGCAAATAGGAAACTAAAGCAGAGTCCAAATGATCTATTTAAATTCACAGAATTAGTATCTGGTAGAGCAGAGACTGGAATCCAAGTCACTTGGCGATATTCCTGTGTTCTCAGAGCATCATCGTGCATCTCAATCTTATGTATATATTTTCTATAGTTGTATGCCATAAACCTGCATCCTACATTCTCATAATCACTAAAAGTGATGGGATCAAAGCCCAAGTCCTGAGGTGGTACAGAGACAAGGAGCTTTAGATTTTATATTTATAAAATAATGTCAGACATTTGCACTCATATGTACATATTATTTCCCAAGATGCATCATGAGAAAATCTAGTCCTTTAAAACATAGTGCTAGCATGAAAAATAGTCCTAGAATATCACAAGGCACATTGTTGGCATATTAAAGCCTCTTAGAAAATCTGCAGCTTCTTAGCTTATTTCATTGTGTGTAACTCAGTTTCCCCAAACTTCTCTTCAATAAAATCCATTGGCTGTGTCCATACCTTAGGAAGTGTTGGTATAGAACAGAAATAGAAACTGTATATAAAACATCATCCAAATTGAATTTCCCTTTCAAGTAATAAAATATCATCTAGTCTAGATTATCTAAACCACCCTCTGCCACTGGGAGTGGTAAATTATCTATTTAGCTAAAGCTAGAGCCCAAATTCACTGGATAGGGGCCAACTCTAGACTTAACTTTTCTTCTGTGTAGACCTGTCTCTGACATAATAACTCCTAAATTGCAGAGCGATGTAGAGGTAGATTAGGTTTCTTCTTATCTCATGACTTGTTGTTTCAACCTTGACCTGGTAAAATTGCCCTTTTTTAGGAGGAATTGGTAATGAAATCAGTGCCATCACTCAACTGCATATCCTTCAAGAGGCCAAGGAAAAAATATAAGTTAAGAGAGGTTCCATGAAAGAAAATCCAGTGTAATATTTTAGCCGTAGCAAAGCAAGGAATTATAATATTTTGTGAAAGTCACTGTATAAAACACAGACTCAAAAGAGCCTGTGTAACTTTTCTTACACCAAATTTCAACAATACTACAAGTAGCTTAGAAAATTCCATTTTTAGAGGAAATGAGCCTTTTATAAAAATTATATCATGAAATTAGAGCATGATACGTGGAAAAAGCTCAATAGTTCTTGGACCATCTCTGAGCTGTCATACCTGCTCTGCATAGTGTGCTCAGGGGTCAGCATGAATGAATGTGGAGGTCTGCTTCTGTAACTTTTCTTCAGAGAACCATTTAAAAGTTTTCCTTAAAAATTAAAAAAAAAAATTTTAAATCAGTTTTTCTGAACTGGAAATGATCATTTGGAAATGTCTGGAGACATTTTTGGTTGTCAGTACTTGGTGGAAACAGGGTGTTTTTGACATCCAATGGATAGAGACCAGAGATGCTGCTGAACATCCTACAAAATAATGTACAAAATAATCCTCACAACAAGGAATTATATGGCCCAAAGTGCCCACGGTGCTGAAGTTGAGAAGCCCTGCTCCAAATGGTGTCTTGCTTAAATATGTAATGCTTAAAACATCCAGTCATGTGTGAATAAGCATAAATATTACTCAGCTATAACCTGTTAGACATGGAAAATATACTCTCTGAAGCACATAAAGACCTAGTATTATCTGATTTAATTTGTGATGTACCCATTATGTTCATTACAACTACAGACTGAATAAAACTAAGCACTTTTCTTGAAAATGAATAATTTTCATCTTCACTTCCTTCACAAAATTAATGTCTAGTGATAGTTCCAAAGGAACCACACACGAGCAGGTGAACATGGGCTTGCACATGCACACACACGATCACCCATAACAGCAGTGCCTTTCATGTTGCCCCTGAATTGTTTGCAAAGCATAGAAGCAATTATAGAACAAATTACAAATTCCCCCGCTCAATCTGCCTCTGCAAAAGAGGTCTGGCGCAGAGGTGTTCTGAGTTATTTACGGCTGGAACAAACAGGATGCTTAACTATGCAGATAAACTCCTCATTCTTTTAAGTGAGGCAGCAAAATAAACACCTTAACAGTTCATGGTTCCCAGAGTGCATTAGTTAATCGGTCCAATATCATTCTAATTTTCCTCATAGCTCATTGAATCGGAGCCTGTGAGCAGATAAAATGTGTCTTTAGCTACCATGTACTTATTCCAATGACTCTATGGTTGATGGATGACTTTTTGATTTTTTGAAACAATGCCAGCCCAGGGACTCGTGGTGGCTGCACGGAGCCTGAGCTTTCTTGTTGTGCTTTGGGGCACGGGGAGAGAGGGAGGGGGCTCTGCAGTATGAGGTCTGGCTCAGTCATTTTCAAAATCAATACTTGCTCTCCAAGCCTTGGATAATTTAGAGAACATAATTCAGAATTCTCCCTTTCAGCATGTATTCTCCATCAAAAGGGTGTTTTCATCCCGAGTCAGCACAATGCTCATGTGACCCAGGAATGCACAGATAAGGTTAAAAAAGAAAGAAAGAAAAGGTGCATTTGTTTTTTTCTCTTAAAGCATCTTTTGGGCCCAGTTTATGTATGTTTATACACCTCATTGTAAAAATTTCTACTTAGAACAGAGAACCTGAATTATGTGTCTCATGATATTGCTTCCTATTTAAGGCTTTTTTGGGGGGTATTTTTCATTACAAACCCTTAGCCTAAAGGATGTCAACTTCAGATAATGTATTCCCAGCAGGTCAGATTAGGATATGAAAATTTAAGCCCAAGGGCTGTTAAATCCTGATTTTCCCTTTATTTCAGAAAGTGCCATCAAAGTAGTGTTTTGTTACAGGGATAATATTTTGTGTTACTGTGTGCAGAAACAACAAGACTTCATTTGCTTAAAAACCAGCATGACACCAATTATTTAATCCTTCAGACTCTATTCACTCAGTTGCTCTTAAAAAGGAGCCCCAGTGGAAAACATCTTGGCCATTTAAGTACAAAGAGCTTGAGATTTTATAGCAATTTTCCAATACTAATTACATTTCATACTATCTATCATATGCATGACTTCCAAAACCCTATTGATTTTAATGGATACTAGTGCATTGGGAACAGGTTATTTTATGACATGTTATGTTATAGGACCTCTATGAAATACCTAGATCTTAAAATGTGGCACAGATATACTCTCAATTATCCACAAGTGGATTATCCACTTGGTCTATTACCCACAACATATTTTAAATTAAAGCTGCTGTCATTAGGTGACTCAGTAGCCCTAGGCCAATTTCTATCACCAATTTTCTGTGCTGCTGGAATGCAAATTCATTTTGATAGCCTTTGCTAACGTGATTAGTAGGGAATATGCTATTGGAGTTGCTGCCAAAATGTAAACATAAAATGTGGATTATGTTTTATTCCGGATTATCCTTTTCACAAATTCTTTCCTGTAGCAAGAAAAATCAAGAGACCAATTACAAACATGGGTTCACTGACATGTTGTAAATATAAAGTACCCTGAGAAATAAGCATAGTGTTTCAGTCTCTGCAAATGATTGGTAAAGTAGTTCAGGCTGAAACAGCACCTGCTTTGTGGAAACTTCCTGATTTTGCCCTTCAGAACCATTCACCTCTCCCTCTGGGGCAGCTTTGAGTAAAAAACCAAGAGCATAGGCTTTGAAATGAGAAAAAACCTGATTTTGATTCTATAACTTATTGGCTGTGTTATGTGGTAAGAGTACTTAAACTTGCTAAACTTCAATTCCCTTATATTTAAAAAGGGCCATAATATTATCTACCAAAGTAATATAATGTATGTAAAGTTCATAGTTCGGTATTTGGCAAATCATCATTCACTCAATACATGCTTCTTTCTTTTCCTTCCCACATCTATTTTTCATTATTTTCTGAGTACCTTGGAAGCAATGGTCATATTTAATTCATGTTTGTACCCCTCAATGATTAGTAAACTATTAGAATTTAATAATATTTGCTCAATTAAAGTATAAAATTATCTTTTAGTTTTATATCTGAAATAAATTATACCATTTTTCAATGTCCACAAATCTGTTAAAATTATTTTGCTGTTAATTTCATAGAAAGAATAAAAACTAGATCAATGTTTTTATGTGAAAACATCAGGAATCAAGCATAAGGGTTTTTTAAGTAAAAAAAAGTTATCCTTGAGATTATTAACACATGTATGTGGCTACATTATATGTGTACTATATATGTATGAAGACCATATACCAGCTAACATTAACAGCAGAAGACTCCTTAGGAAGTCTGTAAATTGTCTTATTGCCTTCAGAAATATTCTCAGGACTGTGTTGAAATGAGCTTTTGCCATGATTAAAATAGCATATATTTGATTTACTCTGTGTTTTATTTTTCAACTGGGGACATGATACAACAAAGCATCCACAGACTTATAGTCTTAATGAAAGCAGATGTCCTTAGTATAATAAACAGTCCTGTGAAATCAGAGATTTTAAAAATTGTGTTTCTTAGTCACGAACTTCAGCATTCTCTCTTCATATATGTCCAGTTGAAGTAAGTGCCATGTTCATTCCTTAAATATTTATTTTGTGCCTTCTCTGTCCATGGTACTGAGTGGTTTCTGTGGCATTAATCAAATACAGAAGGAGGTCAAGATGGGATAATTATGCTTACATCCCTGCGTGTTGAACTTGGGTGACTGGCAGTGTAACAGCAACATTATTCTTTTCAGTGTTTTCAGTGTACTTATTTGTTTAATTTACAACTAACTACATACTGATTTCATTTAAAAACTGTAATTATAGAAGTAGCATATGCTTATAAAATATAGACATGTGTAATCTGGAAAGTTTGTCATTTATTTAAATGACCATACTTTTATTTAGGACTCATCAATGCTAAAAGAAAAATAAACTGAAAGATCTCTTGGGCATAGGTTATGTTTCAAATCTGTAATTATATTGTATAAACATTTGTAGGTACATCTTTGGAAAGAAACACTGATGTTTGCATCTGTTTCCAATATATGTGCATTTAAATCAGCAACAAAAACACCAGGCATCTGAGATTTCCCTTCTAAAATGTTTTTTATTTACATTGACATTTTGGCTATTTCTCTCTTAAGATGATGTTCCTTTTTATTTCAGTATCAAGAGACACTCTACCTTTCTGAAAACTGCTTTCATTCTCACCAACACAGTACTAATGAAAAGGACAAATACAGTAACTGGGCTTCTCTTGCTTACCTTCATGCAACAGCTTAAATACATAAGTGCATAGCAACAATATGTGAACAGCATATCAAAATAAATATGTTCAAGTAGTTTAAGTGGGTTGTATGGGGTCAGCGTTGTGAATGGGGGTTAATTTCTGTTCAGTCAGGTGAGGTACACACACATCAACTTTGCTGGAAAATGGTTCCAATTGTGGCTGAATGGTCTAGTTTCCTGTGGGAAACAAGCAGTCTATTATTTCATCTTTTAAAAGGCTTATTCAGGTTTGACCATTTGGATCAAAATCAGTACAACAGAGAGAGGATAGGGACAAACAGCAGAGATCACACCAAGTGCACCATTGAAGCCAGGTCCCCATGCCCATCATTTCTCTAGTAATCCAGGAGAAAAAAAACCCTTTGCCCTGGAAGCACCAGTAGCTACACGGTCTAATTCACTATTTAGAGCTTTACTTCATTATTAATAAAATGATTTAGGGTGGGAACCAGAGTTGGCAGTCCTTTGGCTACCTAACTCTTCTTAAGCCATGATTGAAGGGAATCTGTCTGGAGGAAACAAAGTCATTCCTTAGTGAATTTGGGCTTACCAGAATAGCTGGAAAAGGCAAGCTGTTACACATGTTTATGTAAGTGATTTAGATTTCTAAAATCTCCTGAGATAAGACAGAAATGTTTAGGGTTCTTTTGATTGTGTGGTAGGTGAGGTGGAGCTATAAAGAAATGAGGCAGATTTCTTATTATGGTTTGTGAAATAACTTCTCATATATTTGTAAAATGATTTATAATGAATTAGTTTTAGGAGCTTTTGCATAAAATTATGGTACATATAAAATAAAGAAAAACCTTTCTTCAAACACTTAAGAAAGTGTCCCAAATAAAAGGCATTGAATTATTGAGATTTCACTTGGTAAGACCTATGTCTGAATCATTCGAGTCCAAAGATAGGGTTACACTGGTCAAGTATTCTTTGAACAAAATGAGAGAGTCAGGATAATTTTGATAATATATTTAGGTTTTGTAAAAATCCAAATATAATTTAGTAACATCCCGATTTTGCCAGAAAATAAATGACCTCATTTTCCACATTATCTGGATTGGGGTCTCATTCACATTTTCAGTGCAGTAAAGTCCATCAGATCTGCCAGACTCCAATTTGAGTTGATGCTAAGTTTCAGGTTCCCTAGCTGAAATGGTCTCTTTGTTTCATGACGTTGTATGGACTTGTACACCAAAGTAGTCTCCCACAAATTAATCCTCCAATTCTCCCCAAGGCATATACTGGAATGAGGTCTGATGCAATTGGGCTCTTTGTCCAAATCCACCGAGTGCCATCTTTGAGCTGCAGGCCTAGAGAAAGGTGATTAGGGAAAATGTCTTCATTCTCTGTTACACATGCCTTATGGCTATTGGCAACTGCCAAAGGGAAATCCTGGCCATTTGGCTAAAAATTTCCCTGAACAGAAATATAGTGTAGGGACTATATTGGAGGGCAATGGAAGGGAGGTGAATGGCCCATCCATTCTTGACAATTCTGCTCTGCAGATTCCTAGAGGTACCTTTCTGGGGAAGTCACTCACCACTGAAAATTTACTATCAAAGAGTTTTAAAAATAAATAAATAAATAAATAGCAAAGCAGTCTGTTAAGAGTTTGCTTGTGTTCTGAGATTCATTTCATTCAGGCATGGAAAACCTGATTTGTGTTTATGTAAGAAGTAATCAGTTTTGTGAGAAACTTTATAAGAAGTTGAGAAGTAAGTAACTGCTAAGTTAAAAAGAGTTATTTACTCACTTTTGTTGAATTGTTTAAAATGTCTTTAAAAATAGGCAGTATATAGGGCAAACTGTATTAAGCTGGCTATACAAAGTCCAGAGTAGAATTTTTTTTCTGTATATTGTGATTTGGTAGCATTCAAATTTCTATTTTTATCTAAATTATCTACAATGATTGTATAAGGTCGTAACAAATTTATTTTAAAGAACTGTACACTTTCATTTTCTTCTCCTGGAGACTACTTTCTATCTTAGACCTCTCCCTCATTTTCCCTTAAATGAATCCGTAATTCTTATATTCAGTAGGAAACTGCTTCTAAATCTTTCCATGTGGTGCTATAGGAAAAACTGAAATGCATTTTGGTGTCCTCCTCACCCTCCCCCATAGCCCGAGTCACTCCATGGGCCTCATATCTCTTAAACCACCTGCTAATCATAACAATTGCTAATTTGAGCTCTTTTTAGTCACTTCTGGTGACACCGACAATGCCATCTAGTTTGCAATGGCCATGTGGTCAGTCCCCACCCATCCTAGCAGGCTGCTGCTGCTGTGCCTTTAGCTGGGATCTCCATTGTTCTCTCCGCCTCTGCTGACCATAAGCAATTTCTTCTTCCCTAATCTCGGGGGAATCTGCTTTTTTCACAATGGGGGCAGGGCTGTTTGCTTTGTGTGTAAGATAATCTCCCCTAGAATTGTTCACTATGCAAACATACACGTAAAAAACCCCCAACTCCCTGGATGTGGAAGGATATATGTGTTTATAAACGGGTACAGACATGTACAGACACACATACATTTTAGTATTAGCAATTATAATCACTTACCAGTTCTGCCTAGATATTTGCAAACCGCTCAATAATATCCAATAATTTCAATTATTTGGTTTTGTTCCTGCCTTATGTTTAAATCGTGATGTTTTTCTTCTTAGGTGTGGCAATGGCGTCTTTAAATATCGCTAAGTTCTCCTTCACTTGAAGCTTGCAGAAGTCCCTGCGTACCCCGACCACTTCTCAGGAAAGCATTTTGGGAATGACCGGGAGATGGAGGTAGATGCATGTCCCTCGCCTGGATGAATGATAAGGTGTGAGGAATTGATCTCCTATACAGGCAGGCCTGAACTCTACTTGGGAGCATCCCTTCCTTGGCGGAATACCAGGTAAAATTTACTGGATTTCCATGTCTGAACCTTTGCAGTAACTCTCTGTACTCCACTTTGATGGATTTAAAGCTGGTCATTATGTTACAGGGCAAGTTGTAGCCAGAATAAAAGCAGGTCATTTCCACCAGCCATTTTAATCTGGAGACAACCTTTCTCTGTTATCATTAAAGCTTGCCATATGCCATAGAAAGTGATAAAAACATACTCGACTTTTAAGGCAGATTAAAAAAAAAAGTTTGCTTTTGTAGGAAAGCAGAAAAGAAGTAATCTATTTATATATATTTTAAATATTTCTCTGCCTCTGTAAGCAAGGCAGTTTTTGTAAGCTCCCTTTGAGATTGTGTCTCTCATTTCTCCTAAAATGTTGGAGTAAATTAAAAAGCGGGAAAAAAACAAACAAAAAAAAAACCCACACAAAATCCATTCTGTCCTTTTTGGTTGTTCTGCTGGGAGCAGCGATGCTCCCGGGCTACCGAGCACGTCCAGAGCGCCCCCTAGGCGTTGGCGCATGACACGGCAGGAGGAAGCAGCGGTTGATCAATGACCAGCTGCCATGTGGCTGTGTCCAAATCCACACACAAAAAAGGAAGAGGGGACAGCAACCCACAAAGTGGCCATTCTCTGTGTCCTCTGAGGGTGGACTCACAAGCGATTTCACTTGCTTCAGAAGTTTCAGATGCCTTTCTTAGTGTACTTATGACGAAAATGCTGGGGAGAGTGATTTTGAAATGAAAATAAAGTCCAGTTCGGTGTCCCTACTAAGGTTTGGGCACATGTTCTGTGCTTCATTCTGTGCCTCCTGGTGCTCTGGGATTTCACAAGGTACCTTGTGAGGGGGAAGGCTGTCTGTCCAGCAAAAATCATGGATGCCTCTTTAAACTTGTGGTCTAAGATTCAAGGAAGCCTCTTGGGAGTAAGAAAAAGGCCACTGGACTTAGAGGCCAAAAGTTCCCTATCAGTCTTGGCTTTTTTGCTTACAAGCTGTGTGACTTTGGGGAAATCGCTTCACGTTTCTGGGCTTATGAAAATGAGGGGATTGGTCAGCATTCTCCATGGTTATGCTCTGTTATAAAGTCTGTTTTTGATGTCAGTATTGAAGATTTCTGTTTAAAAAATTGCCAGCCAAGTCACCGTAACACTTTACTGAATTCTTGAAAGATCCAAATTAGGCAAAAGAACAGAATATATATGTTTTGGGAGTCATGTCTATTGGTTGTGACCAGCAAGAAGACAATTCAGTTGATTCATGGCATCTTCATAACCGATACAAATTCCTATTTGATGTTAGCCACTCTTCAAAGGCAGGCCTGTTGTCCCAGTTGAGCAACCCACCCCCTTCATTCTGGCTGTCACTTTTTAGCATGTAGATCAGCATCCACACTGATCCAAATGGTGGTGCTCTCACCCCCTCTTTCATCCCTTCAGGCTGGTGCCTGATTACTGCTGGATAATTGGTTCTCCATTCACAGATCACTGGTAAGCAGCATTTCTGGGCTGGCAGCCCTGGAGTCATTTTTCCTTGAGACCAGTCCATTTGCATGTGTTTGTTAATAAGATTGTCTGGGAAAACCTTACTAGTTTTTGTTTGTGGAAGTTATTCTGATGCAAGCAATTGAAGGAGAGGGACCTGTATTTCTGCCTGGGTGTGGATGACAGGGAATTCACCAGGAGTTGTTTATTGAGGGGCTGAGGATGTAGATCAAAGTAAGAGCAGAGATGAGGGATGTCCCATACCAACAATGTAGCCATTTTGAAGTTTTGAGAAATCCATACAACCTCTTACCTCTCTGTACAGGAGTGGTAGTTTGTCTTTTTATCAATAACAGTACCGGTCACTCTCCGTTTCTTAGTTAAAAGTCTACACCGCTCTCAAACTTCTGTGGCTTTGCCAAGCTGTCTTGTTTCCCTGAAACCCTCTCTGAACTTGTCTGGCTGGCTAGGTCTCTGATCAAAAAGCTTCCATGTCAAACAGATGTTCTGAACTGCAAACTGGATATTTCTAGAGAGTCACATCCTTCGGGAAGCAAAGTAGTTCTTTTTAGGACCCTGTTCCAGTCAAGTAAATGATCCTTTTGGTTACATGTGGTTTTTGTTTGGCTTGATTTGACTCAAAATTTGATCATGGGTATAATCATTTGGGAAGTGTGTGTGGCTGTATCATGTTGTTGGAATAATACACACACACACACACACATATAATTAACAATATCTGGGAATTAAAGCAATTAATTTGGGACAATTACAGAGTTGTTGAAAGCTGTCTTTCAACTTTCAAGTAATAATAATATCATTTAAGAATTCCTTTAATATTACTAAGAAACTTCAAAAATAACCCAGAGAAATAATCATAACAGGTAATATTATACCCATTTCTTAGACAAAGGAACTCAGACTTAGGTAGGTTAAATGATTTTGGATAATGACACAGAGCTAAAGAGAGTAGTTAAGCTGAGACTAAGCTTGGCTTCTATTTTTCTTTGGTGCACTGTCACTTTAATGGACAAAGCTATGTGGAATCTAAGGATTGTGTTGCCTTGTTGGGAGGGAAGTGACAAATTAGGGCCAATATAAGGTGCATACAAACCATGAAGTACCTGTCCCAGGCACAGGTTTGGTTAGGAAGGCAATGTAGGGGATACGAGACCTGGAACTCACCTGAAACCTGGGCAGAGAAGTACCCAGAACATGGACCGGGCCAGCATGTGTGTGCTGAAGGGAGCCATACTCCTTCCCAAAAAGGATCTGTTGCTTCCAGTGACTGTCTCATCTCTGTTTCTCCATTTTCCCATCGGCTTGAACCATTTCTTCAGTCTCTTCACAAAAGGGATTCTGGGTTCTCAGTTAGGGGTAAGGAACATCTCATGTACAATCCTTGTGCTATGTAGAAGACACAGGGATGATGATTACTTGAAAAAAAAAAAAAGAAAGGACAAAAAGATAAAAAGAAGAAAGGAAGGAAGGAAATGGACATAAGCAAGTGTTCAATCCTGCATTCACCCTTTTCAATAGACATACATGTCTAAAATGGTGAGTTGAGTCTGCTGACTTTATACCAGATGATGCTTTAAGCCTTTGTGATCCCTGTTATGAAAGATGATGGTGGGAATGATTCTGAGGTTCCATTTGACTTGACATTAATTAGAGGACACTCTTGCATTCATCACATTAATCAGGCCTTACATACAAATGCATCACCTAAAATTCACATATCTAATCTTTTCAGATGTACATATCTCCTTTAAAATTTAAAAAATTCCCTAAGAAATAAGCAGAGGAAGCATTGTTATCTCTGTTTTGGCATGGGAAAACTGATGCTTAGAGAAAGTAAAGCATGGAAAATCCTCTAACAATTTGCCTAGCACATAGTAGATGATGCTTTCCTTTGTCATCATTCTACTGAGAAATGGCAGAGCCAGTTACAAGGAGCTATATCTCAAGGGTTAACAGACTCTTGCCTCCTGGTTCATGCTCTGCTCACTCCACAGCTGCCTTTCCAGATGTCTTAGCTTTGGATTGGAAGAACACTTCTTTGAATGGTAGATTATTGAGATACAGGTCTCTCCTGCAGTTTGTGGGAGTTGTCTTTATTGTGACACAGTTTATTGCCCATACTTCTTCTGAGTTTGAAATGGCATCAGACTTGCATGAAACTTGCCACCCAATTACCAGGTGGTTCAAGAGCTTACAACCCAGAAGTTCCTGGAAATACCTTCAATATGAATGCTGTAATATGGGCAGTCATATAGGCTGATATGAGCTGGTTAGCCCAAGTGAATAAGTGAGCTGGTCACTCTGATTTGGCTGTATATAGGACAAGATACTGAGGCTTCCCTTAGCAGAGAAACCCCTTAGTTCTCTTTCCCCTCCCCTCCCTCTCCCCCCTCCCCTCCCCCTCCCCTTCCTCCTTCATTGACAGTGGAACCATTAGTCCAGATTTCCTGGTCTGATGTTAACAAAACAGCAGGCTCTTTTTTATTTTCATTAGTTATTCTCCCTCACATCCCATGAATACATTGAATACAGGATTAAAGGTTCTTCTGCTCACACTGAGAGTTTCATCAGCAAAAGAGAAAATATCATGAAACTGTATAAATCTTAGAAACCTGAATTTATTTTGTTGTGAAGAATTCTAAGTACTTCCCTGTACTTCCACATTTGTTACTAAAAGAAAGGGTTACCTAAAAATAGACTTGTTCTTGGAAACTGACTTAAAAGTTCTGCTGTGCTTCCTCTTTGCACAGGTCAGATTTCCAGAGCCAGGCAATGTTCCAAACAAGGCCGACCTTGCCCTCCTCCTCACCCTGTGTTTTCTGTGGCCTTGTTATCCAGATAACAGCTCCCTTTCTCCACTTACCTCTGGCCTCTGGCCTCTAAATTATCTCAGGGAAAAGCTCTAATTTGGCTGGCAAACCTTTGAGAGTGAATTGATGAGGAAGAGGGTATGGAGCTTCCACTGGCCCTTCATAGAATATTAAACAGTTCTGAGGGCTGGTTCTACTTTAGTTTCAAAAGCCATTGTTTCTTCCTTTGGCTTTTGAAAGAGTGGTGAAACTTGCATTTACTTTTCTCTTTGTAATATAAAATATTCATTTATTTATTCATTTTCCTTACATTGAACATTCAAATATATATCTATATTTTGAGCAGCTTTGTGCTAGGCTCTGATGACACCAAGTTTACTGAAGCTAAATTCCCGGGTTCAGGGGCCTCATTGTTCAGTGAGTTACGGCACTCACTGCTGCCTTAACTGTAGGGAGGAGCAGAATCAAGAAACCTCGTTCCTTATTCTTAGGTCTTTATCTCCTCACCCCTAACTCTCTCTCTATCTTACATGGCCAGTACAGCCTGTAAGACTAAGTTCTTACCTGCCTTTGTTCCAATAAGGTTTTCATGGTCACATGTTCCCTACACCCTTCTCTGAACACAGGTAATATTTTTCTTTGCATAGCCTTTATTTCTATATGTATCATATAGTTATTTATGTGTATGTCAATAGTTCCAAACTATAATCAGGTTTATATGTAATAGGTGCTCAATAAATGTTGAATGTTGAACAAATGTTTCTACCATTTCTCTAAAAGCTGCTTTCAGCTGAAGTGAGGTTGAATGGCTGCCAGAAAGAGACACATTAGGTTATTCCAATGTTAGTAAAATAAAATCTTGGAAACGACAGCATCATGCCCCCTTGGGGCTGTGCTGACAATTCTATGCATAAAAATAACAGTGGCATGTTATATCATGATGCCTGGAAAGGGGAAGCAGGTGGAGGGCACTTTTCGCCTTCAATAGGTAAAATGGCTTTCCCATCTCCTCTGGAGAAAAGAACAGGGTCCATAATTGCAATAAAAATCCAATTACTAAGCAAAAGGATATAGTTTTCTGGTAAATAGTCACGTTAAAAATTTCTTCTCATTTTATTTCCTGTTGAAAAGTTTGCAAAACGTCCATTTTGGTGGCTCATGAAATATGTTAGAGGGGCAGTGTTGATAACTGAAGTCTTATAGTACATTTGGCTCATTATTTTAAATGTTAGTTATGATTGTGCTATATCATGGACATGGATATAAAAGGCATATCCATGATTAGATTATATTTATATTGGCCCCAAGCTAACTCTTTTCAGATTTTAATTTAATTAAATTAAATTATTTATTTAAAATTATTTATTATTTTTCAATTATAGCTGACATACAATATTGTATTAGTTTCAGGGGTACACCCTAGTGATTAGACATTATATGTATAACTTACTAACTGATCATCTTGATAGATTTTGTATCCATCTGACTCCAAGGGTAGTTCCTAGAATATTATTAACTATATTCCCTATGTTGTACTTTATAGCACCATGACTATTCTGTAACTATCAAGTTGTATTTCTTAATTCCTTCACATTTTTCACCCATCTCTCCAACTCCTCTCCCATCTAGCAACTGACAAAATGTTCTCTGTACCTATGAGTCTTTCTGTTCTGCTTGTTTGTTTCTTTTGGTTTTTAGATTCAATTGTTGATAGATAGGTATTTATTCTCATTTCATTGTTCAATTTTTTTATCATTTTTTTTTCTTAAAGAAGACACTTTAACATTTCATGTAAAATTGGTTTGGTGGTGATGAACAATTTTAGTTTTTTCTTGTCTAGGAAACTCTATGTGTCTTTCAGTTCTAAATGATAGCTTTGCTGGGTAGAGTAATCTTAATTGTAGGTCCTTGCTTTCATTGCTTTGAATATTTCTTGCCAATCCTTTCTGGCCTGCAAAAGTTTTGTTGAGAAATCAGCTGACAGTTTAATGGGAGCTTCCTTGTAGGTAACTGTCTTTCTCTTGCTGCTTTGAAGATTGTCTCTGTCTTTAACCATTGACATTTTAATTATTATGTGGGCCTCTTTGGGTTTATCTTGTTTGGGGCTCTCTGTGCTTTCTGGATGTGTATTCTATTTCCTTCACTGGGTTAGGAAAGTTTTCTGTCTTCACTTTTTCAAACAGGTTTTCAATTTATTGCTCTCTCTCTTCTTCTGTCACCCCCATGATGTGAATGTTGTCATGCATGAAGTTGTCCCATAGACTCCATATACTATCCTCATTATTTTAGGTTCTTTTTACTTTTTGCTGTTTTTATTGGGTGGGTTTTTTGCTTCCTTATATTTTAAATCTCTCTTTTGATTCTCAGCTTCATGTACTCTACTGTTGATTCCTTGTAAATTATTCTTCATTTCTGTTATTGCATTCTTCATTTCTGACTTGTTCTTTTTTATGATTTCCAGGTCATTTTATAATGCTCTTGAAGTTTATATACCCTTCCCCTAAATTTATCAAGCATCCTTATAATCAGTGTTTTGAACTCTGCATCTGGCAGATTGCTTGCCTCTATTTTGTTTAGTCCTTTTTCTTCAGTTTTGTTCTGTTCTTTCATTTGGAACACATTTCTTTGTCTTGGGACACATTTATTTGTCTCCTCATTTTGGCAGTCTCCCTGTCTTTGTTTCTATGTATTAGGGAGAACTGCTGCATCTATTGGTCTTGGTAGAGTGGCCTAATGTAGTAGGTGTCTGATAGGGTTCAGTGGCACAGCCTTTCCATTCACTTATCTGAGCACTCCAGGTGAGGCCTCCCCAGCCCCCTTGGGCTGTGTACACCTTCCTGTTGTAGTTTAGCCTTGATTGCTGTTGGCATATCAATGGGAAGGATTTACCCCTAGGCTGGTTGGCTGCAAGGACTGACTGCAATAACCACCATGGAGGATCAGCTGTGTAGGGACCCACTCCACAGAGAAGGAATTATTTCATTGGAGTTCTGGTGCCTGCTGAGCTCGCCCCTTGAGTGTGTTGCTTGTGGGGTGGTTGGGTAGTGATTTGGTCTGAAACTGTCCACTGTGTCTGCTGGCTCTGGGGCCTCCTGGGAGGTTCAGGCCAAGGCCAGATGTCTCTTCTGTTCTTCCCAGGGCCACCTGGCATGAGCTACTAAGCAATCTGCAGATGGTGCCTTGGACTACTTAGCGAGATGTATATGGTAGTGCACACTGAGCTGGATTCTGCTTGTTTGAGAGATTTTTGGTAAATGTTAAGTCTGAGCCAAACCAAGCCATTTGTATGCAAAAACCACTGAAAACAGCTTGGGTGGGACCACAAATTGGATGGGGCGGGGTCTCAGGGAATTACCGAGGTGGGGCAAACAGTGTGAGCCAGGTTGATGGAGACTCAGGTATAGTGACCACCTGTTAGCTCTCTGGAGGAAGACCTCAGGACAATGGTCTCTGCCGGTACTTCTGTCTGAGAGAAAGCTGTCCCCAGCCCCCAGCACTCTCCCTGATGCCAGACAGCTAAGTTCCTCATGTAAATGCCTGGAACATTTTGAGCTGCAGCCCAGAGGGAGTAAGTCCAAGTAAGTTTGTGTGCAGGCCCCTTTCAGAGGAACACTTGGGAGCCCAGAAGCTCCTCGTTTCACTCAGCCACAATCCCTGCTGGTTTTTATAGCCAGAAGTTATGGGGATTTCTCTTTCTGGCACTGGACCCCTGGGATGGGGGCCTGTGATGGGTCTGCAACACCTCAGTCCTCAGAGGGAACCTCTGCAGCTGAGATATCCCTCCCAATTTTTATCTATCACAAACGGGTGTGGGACCAACCCTTCTGCATCTCTGCCCCTCTGTTCAGTCTTAATGTGGCTGCTTCTTTATATCTTTAGTTGCAAGACTTCTATTCATCTAGATTTCAGGCAGTTCTGAATGATGGTTCTATAGCTTAGCTGTAATTTTGATGTGGTCTTTAGATTTTAAAAAAATGAAAATTTCTACTATCATTTTGTGTGAGTGTGGCTTGCTAGATGAGTACTTAGCGTTAGAGAAAACTGGGTCTGAGCCTTAGCTCTTTTCTTTCTGTGGACCTTAGAAGTCTCTAAGAGTCAGTTTTCTTGTCTGTTAAAGGAAATAATAATAACTGCATTTTCCTCCATAGTTCTTATATAGATTAGATGAGCTACTATACAAAGAGCACATAGCAGAGCCTGGTACAGAGGACCCAATACATATTAGCTATAATAATGGTTGTAATACTGAAAATGTAGTCTGTATTAATTTCCTAGATCTGTTGTAAAAAAAATTACCTTAGCCTGGGTGGCTGAAAACAAAAATTTATATTTTCACGGTTAGCAGGGTTTGTTCCTTTTGGAGGTTCTGAGAGAGAAAGCATCTGTGCCTCTCTCCTAGCTTTTGATGGTTGCCTCTAATCTGTAGTGTTTCTTGGCTTGTGTATGTGTCCCTCCAGTTTCTGCCATTGTCTTCACATGGCATTGTCCTCTCAACATTTCTCTCTGTGCCCTCTGTCTTCTTTAATATCACCACCAGTCATTGGATTTGGACCCACCCTTGTCCAGTATGACCTCATTTAAACTACATCTTAAAAGACTATTTCACAATAAGATTACATTCTGAGGCCCCTGGTAGATAGGAGTTTTTGGAGACACTAGTCAACCCGCTACATAATCATGAAAACAAAATGAGAATATAATCATTAAAACAAAATCCTAAACATATCTAGCTAGTGAAAGGGCTCTAATTAGATGGGTCATGGCCAATAGAGGTTCATTTGTAGCAGCTATTGGGACTTTCCATGGACTATATTTTCTTAACAAGGTTTAGTTCTCAAGTTTTCTTTTTTTTAGGTAGGTCTACAGGGCCATAGAAAAAAAGAGGTAATTCATGAGAAAAATGCTGTTTTCCTGGTTCACTCAGATTATGATTCAGTCTTCTCCTTACACATCTCGTTGGTTTGTGCTATATCTTTATTCAGCATCACCAAAGAAATGGGAGAGTCTGGTTAATTAGAGCCTCTGGTAATGAGAAGTATCCATGTATCTCACTTCTGACCAGTTCAGGGGGAATTTTAAGTACCGTGAAATTCATGACCTGCGGGCACATGATGAAAGTAATATGGTTCTGCTTCAGTGATTTAGAAAGGTGTCAGGGTTTTGCTTTAGGGTCATAATTTTAAGCAACAGTCATGACTTCAGTAGAAATATGTAGATGATGGCTAATAGAAAATTCCAGCTAACTGAATGCCAGACTGAAAGGGAACAGCTGTTCTCTTCAATTACAAATTAATAACTAAGTGGATTGGGATGGTGATTTGGCATGTCCTTTTTGCTTTATACTTCTATATTTCTGTCCATGCCATGGTTCTTGGGCAAAGGTGGAGGATGTTATATCAGAAGCCAAGGGAGGGTTCTCTTAGGAGCATGACTTCAGGGCCAACACTGCCCTGGGAATCCTCCCTCTTTCTCCATGTGATATCCAAAGATGATACACTCATTCCAGAGGAAAATACATTATCTTCTACAGAAGTGCAAGATTTAATGCTTTAATGCTTTTGCAGTGGTAGAGATGCTTAGATGAAATGCAATATATAAATGCAAAATAATACTCATTGGAAATTCAAATTTTGTTTTTTTACTACTTTATATTTATTGTACAAGTCCTGCTGGGACCATTAGAGTTAAGGTTATATTATATTTCCACTTTAAATCTCTATTTTCAAGTGCTTTTTGACACACGGATGTTTTTAAGCCAGAGGACATTTTATCTTAAACAAACTGTGTGAGAAAAAAACAATCTGATTGCACATCTTAAGGGAAAAAAAGGTTAGAGTTTTCAAATAGTATTTTGTACCTTTATAACATAAATAAGTTCTTTTTAAAACAGGATTTTGTTGATTTTTAAAATTATCACCCATTTGCATTAAGATTTATGACATAAAATTAAGAAAGGGGTTATTTGGGGTGGAGGATGACAAAGTAATAGAAAAGGACCAATTTGGAATAATTAATAGCACCAAGATATTATACTGCAAATGTCTCAGTGCTGATTCCAAGTATCAGCTTCATGCAGTTACATAGGTTTTTGTTCAATGGCTTTTCTTATGGCTGTTCATATCTCTTTATTTTAGCTTCTTATCATTGAGAATATTGGCCTAAGCTAAATAACCCCAGAAGACACCTGTGACCTGGGACACTTTAATTTGAATTTACCCCACCACAAAGAAAAGCCAGAATATTCTCTCAAGATATTCTGCATACATTTAGGTTCAAATTTTTCCTTCAGAGCTGCACAGAGAATAGAAAATAAGTGAATCAGAATCTGAAGAAAGGATTTTATCTAACAACATCTGGATACTCCTTACTTTGAGGACCCTAATTTCAGATACAAAGCTTGTGAGGCAAGGAAGTTTGCAAACCCAGACTAAGTATAATTTGCCTGTGTTTCTGACACCTTTGCCCTAAATAATCCCATAGAGCCGAATTTGCACACCCTTCATATATAGGAGAAATAAGCTCATTAAATTTTAATCATCAACATGTTCCATCCAATTATGTTATGTCTTGTCTTAACTCATGATTGCTGTATAATAAATTTAATTACTTTGTTTTCCTTTTTATTTATATATATAAACTGGTTTTCAGCGATGGTAGAGTTATAGACTCCTGAGAACAAGGGAAATTAATAACTCTTAATTTTCAAATCATGACCTCAATGGAGTGATAGAGCATGTATGTATCTGTGTTCATGTATGTGTAAAATTTGTTATTCTAAGGAGAAGGGCAACGCCTTTATAATTAAACCCCCCTTGGGCCTTGAGGGTGTCCTAATAAAGAAAATTTCATACATTGATGTGCTTCCCATCTCCTCATTTCTTTGTTCTATCATCCTGTTGTTAATAACACCCTGAAGCAAAAAAATGTTTGTGAAGCTAAGAGCTGTCCAGATAAGAGAAAAGGTCATGATCCCCCTCCTGTGTGTTCATCAGTGAGCGAACAGCAATCTGAAAGTAAGAGGATGCCTGTCAATATGGGGTAGGCAGGCGGCAGCATACCATCAAATTGGGGGCAGCAAATGCTCATACAGTTGTACTGAGCCCCAACCTTAACCCGAAATCAATAATCACCAAAGTATGACAATATGAAGTGACTGAATCATGCATAGGGGCAGGGGTGGAGGGAGAGGACATTTGGGTGAAGCTTTATAAATGCTAAAAGTAAGGAATATGGGATATTTCTTACCATCTTTGGATTTCATGATGAGTGTGTTACAGACAATTAAGTGAATACGATGGAGCCTAATGCTTGCATGCCCTATTTTACAAATGTACACATGACAGGGTTCTTAAACTTCTGATGCAACAAAATGGAGCTGTTGCTTGATTTCAGGGCCCAAATTTCAGTGCAATGAGTGATATTAATTTGCATATATTTCATTTTTTGCCTTTGATTACAGCATGAACAACATCTGTGTTATACGAAAAATATCATGCTTACGATGGAGGAAAAAAAGAGCCTTTACCGGTTAGATTTTTTTAAAGAAATAAATGAAGAGTCATAATGTTTTTTTCCAGATTCATATAAACAAAACCCCCTTTCAGCCTTTCTCTAGAGCTCTTTGCTTTTGTGTGTTTTGTGAGAAAACCCTCCTCTTGCCCAAGTGGAGAGGAGAGAATTCTCCCATCTACTGGCTTAAATACTAACTTCCTTCAGGCAATTGGATTTAATCTAAATAGAAACATCGAGTAGTACGCAACAAAAAATGTGAGATTTCAATGAAAAATTACACAAAATTAGTATTTTTATAGTTTGCTTCCTGTACATATAATTGTCCCTCCCTTGTTTATTATAAGTTCCTGAATAGTATTTCTTTTGGAGAAGGGGGAAACCACAGACAAAACTATAAAACATATTGTTAGAGGAAATATATTTGGTAATAATGAGAGTTTTATCTTGGCACTTTTCTTTTAAAGTGTAACTGTTTTGCTCTTTCTTGTAACCATTTGATTTCATTTTCTGTTTTGTCTCTGTATTATGTATGTATAATGTATATACGTATCTGTATGTATGTATGTATCTATTTATCTATTTCTGACTCTGATTCCATTTACTCATGCTGCTTGGTGGCCTGACGAAAAAGTCCAGCACTGGGGACTTCCCAACCAGCCATCTTATAAGCAAAATTTTAATATCTTTTCCTTCCAACATTCAACCTTAGATAAAAATCTAAGAACATTGGATGAAATAAAACATTCAAGTTCAACGAGTTTCTGTCAGATAACTTAGTTAGGCCTGAAAAATAGAACTGAGAAGAGGCTGTTTGCTTGTCTTGATGTTTTAATATTCCTAACCATTTATAAAACTTAGTTGATAGAAAATCTCACCTTGAAATTGCCTCTTAATTATTACTTTTCTTACAACTCAAGACATCTTGTACTTCCTTTGGTGACACCTCTCCCCATACAAGCACATACTAACACATAGGCATGGACAACAAAATTACCTCCAAAACACTTTTATCAAAGGCATACTTAAGGTGTAAATTAAAAAAAAAAAAAATCAAGAATAAGGAATCTACCTGGTGACTTCTCCCCTAAATTTCCAAAAGAAATTCAGAGGAAGAACTGATGATTAATTGTAAAAATATGTGATATGCAATAGAGGTGAATATTAAGCAGAGGAAGGGTGGGGGTATGGAGCGAAGACACAGCAAACTATACAACACCTATGGAGAAGCTGACCAGGGAATGCTCCAGGACGTTTCTCAGTAGCAGGCTAGTATTCTTTGAAGTGTATATGCTCATTGATGCGCGCGTGCCTGGGGCTCAGCTAGAGTGCCAAATCCATTTTTCTCTCTCTCTGATAACACGAGAGACCTATTGCACAGACAAAAATCATTGCAGCTCTCGTACTGTGGACCAGGATGTTTATTAGAGATTTTTCTACCATTTCCAGGGAGAAATAAAAATGCAATCTAAGAACATTGGAAGCAATTAAACATTCAAGTTTTGGGGTTAATAAATAATAAGTTTATTTTTCTTGTACTGCAAACAGATTTTATTTATAGTGTAGAGCAGAGTTTCTTAGCTTATACTTCAGGATCAAGGGTCTTTCTCAAACCTGGAAGCGAGGCTGCACAGTGAAAGGGGGCTGCAGCACCCTGGGGCCCACATGTGAGGGCCAGTGACATTGCAGGAGTGAAGGGTGCTGGGGATAGAATTCTGTCTTTCAATTAACAACTGTTTAAGCAACCATTTGGAGAAAGCATTTTCAGAAAAATTCAGGTCAACTTATACCAGGTCAACTTCTATGCCTTGAAGAATAAGAATACAGCATTCCCATTCAGTACATAGTACTATGCTCTTCACACAGTAATAAATCAATAAATGCTGTTGACTGGTGACTGACTTTACTTAATGTCTACGTGCCTCAAACCCCTCATACTGCTTTGACACTATTCATTCGCTGATTTTTTATTTTTTTTAGTATCCCACTGTGAAGTGGAAAATCTCTTCCCCTCCCCCATAATAAGCAAATGAGAGAGTAAGCAGACTGGGTTATTTCTAGGCTTCTCTTCATCATTGACATTGGCCAAATCATAACACTGTAATGGACCAGTTTCTTTTCCTGGGAGACAATGGTTTTGAACCAAGGAACTTTTAAAGTCAAGGTTTCTCCCAGTTCCAAAATAATACTTGGGAGCTGACGGCAGAGCTATTGTTGCAAAAAGCAACAACATACAACGTAATCCCTTAGCAATGCTACTGTGGTATCGCTATCATTATCATCAAGTTCAGCATTGACTGTGCTTAGCACTTTATGTACATGGTCTCATTTAATCCTCATACTAAACATATGAGGTAGGTGCTATTATTATCCCCAATTTATAGGTGAGGAAACAGGCAGAGAGAAGCTTAGAATCTTGAGCACACTCACAGTCATAAGTGGTGGGGCCATTAGTTATTGCATGTTTAATTAGATGGCAAGCTCTTTTAAGACTTTTTCTCTTTTTTTATATCTTCCAGCAGCCCTACTTTTCCTCATACCAACACATACACATGCACACACCATGCCACACTGCCTTGCCTGTGGAGATCTTTGATATATTTCAAGCACTTGAACCCATAAAACCCTAAAACTACAATCAAACCCAATCTACTACTTTAAAGGAATGGCAAGTTCATCCAGTCTCAATATTATCTTGAGATATAGCCCATAACAAAAATTTTCTTTTTTCCCTCCAAATTGCCCCAATTTATATAAGTGACAAGGTCTCAAATTATGTAAGTAACTGGAATTGTATAAATGACAAGGTTGATTTTCATGTGTGACAAGTGGAATCAGTATCATTACTTCATAGTCACACCTCATGTTTTCCTAAATTACTAAACCAGGAGAAAATGAGAACATCAAATTATTCTCTGAAGGGAATCTCATCTGAGTCGATATTTTATTTTGTTGGAGTCTCTGATAAGTATTGACTCATGGATTGATGGACTGATTTGAATCTGAGCCTGTATCAGACTTGTTAGAACACACTTCTTAATTAAACTTTTGGGGGAGCAGAGGAGATTCTTTTTGATTTAATATTTTAATAACTGGTTGTCAGCAAAAAAGACTCTCAGAAGTAGGACTTGTTTTGGGGGATTCAGGTGTGATTTTAAGTTACTTTCCCCACACTACTGCTCTATTAAAAATATAACTAAAAGGGTCTCAGTGTATTTGCTTTGTGTTGCTAACCCCAAACAATGATCAGTTGCCTTTTTATTCAGGTTTACATCAGGGCTAAGTCCTCTAGCCTCACCTGTTCAGATCAGTGGTAAGTATGGGATCAGCGGTGTGGATAGAATTGACCTTCCCTGACCTCTTTTCCCTGATACAAACCTTGGCAAATGAAAATCAGAAGAAAGCTGGGCAGGCCATTCAGACTTTTCAGTAATCATGCAAAGCTAAAGCCTCCAGCTTGCTAGCTGCTTGGGGAAATTGGACTCCAACTTGCTGCAGGCCACATTGTCAGGAACACTGATGTCTCAGGGAGCAAGCAAAAAAATTTGGATAATCAGCAACCTTCTGGGTACCTGAGAGCTACAGTCTAAAGCAAAGAAGAGGTTGAAGAGAATAAGTAGTAGAGGATCCCAAGACTGATACATGTCCTCATGGCCAAGGGCAGGTCTCTTTCTACAATCTCCTCAAATGGGATGAGAGGAGGTGGGGCTCTAATAGGGCCTCAGGAATAAAACACACACCTTCTGAGCCCTGATCAATTTTCAGAGCCCTATTTTTTCCTATTCTTCTGAGTATTATATAATACATTTTCTTGTCCTGCTGGGGAGGCTTACCTGGCATGCATGACTTCTAAAAAAATGCTCCATCAGCAAGTCGACAAGCTCATTACCTTGTTAATTTGGGTCACTGCTCGCTAATAATTTAGCCAATAACATGATTTTTTTTAAACAAGGCATTTACTGCATTTATTATTTCTTTTGGCTAGAGCTATAATAAATACAGTGAAATTTATTAATTTATGAAGCTTTTATCTAATACAAATGCATTTGCCATGGTCTTAAATTTTTAAGTCTTCATATTCATGTTCTATTGCTGTCATGTTTTCCTAACTCTAAGATGCAAGATTTCTCTGCTCCAGATATCTTCATCTGTAACAATACATATCTTACAAGACCATTTTAAGAATTAAAGGAGATAATGTATAGGAAATTGATACAAATATATATATACAAATTTAGCAATGGGGAAAATGAATTATTTAACAGATGAAACAGTTCTATAGTCATCTGGAAAAAATTAAACTTTTTTCCTACTTTATTTAAACATATAAATTTCAGATTTAAATATTTAATTATGTATATAAAATAAAACAAAAAATACTAGGAGAAAATGTGTGCCAATGTGAGTGAGGATGTCCTTTGTAAGCAGAGTCCAAACACCTTAACAAAAAGAAAAGATTGATAGTTGTTGACTACAGTAAATTAAAAAGAAAAATCTATGTGTGAAACAAAACACCATAAAAGAGCTTAAAGGAAAAACAGGAAAATGTCTACAACTTATATCACCAATTGGCTTATGAATCAGTAAAATAAAAATGTGCAACTAATATGAACAGATAATTCACAGGAAAAGAAATGCAGATGGTTTATAACATGGCCAACCTGCTCTAAAGAGAAAATTGCAAATTAAAACTAAAAGAGAATTGCAAATTAAAATGATGTGTTAGTGTTTTAAAAATATTACAATTATTGTGTTACCAATTGTTCACATTGTACTATGTATGTTTGATAGATAGGTTAGCTTTGTAGATATATAAATATGATCTCTCTCTATATATATGATACAGGAGTCTATAAAAGATTATATTTTACAAAAATTCCTGTTTTCTCTTTTTGTATTGACATTTTTGAAGATTCAAAACTACTTTTCTTTTAGAACATCCCACGAAAATCAAGCCTGTATAAGGAAGTACACTCAGAAGAGTATACTAGGAAAGGAGACTATATTCTCACTCATCCCTAAAGGAACTATTTTTTATTATTTTCTGATGTATTCTTTCTGTGTTTCTTTTTGCAAAAATAAGAATAGATAAGCATAGGTATGTTTCCTCTTTTTTCATGTGCAGAGGTAGTGGTATTATACATACACTATTTTGCACTTTGCTTTTTAATATAACAATATATCCATATCTGTTCATTGAGATCTTCCTCATCCTTCTGGATGGCTGCATAGAACCAACACAGTTTATTCAATCAGAATCTAGTGATAGACAAATAGGTTATTTCCAATATTTTGCTGTTATAATAATGCTGTAATGAGTAACTTATGCTTATGTTGCTATAAAGGGTAAACTATCATTTTTAAAAAGATTTTACCTATTTATTTTTAGAGAGGAGGGAAGGGAGGGAGAAAGAGAGGGAGAGAAAGATTGATGTGCTAAATGTTGATTGGTTGCCTCTCGCACACCCCTGGCAGGGGACCTGGCCAGCAACCCGGGCACATGCTCTTACCTGGAATTGAACCAGTGACCCTTCCCTCTGCAAGATGATGTCCAACCAACCGAGCCACACCAGTCAGGACAGTAAATAATCAGATTTTTAGATATGTTAATCAAGATAACATTTGTGCATATTGTGATATATTTTATAAACCCAGATACTGTTGGCAACCAGTATACCTACCTAAATGGAAGAAGTAATGATGCATCACAATGTGCCAGACAATATTCTAAGATTGTTAGATGATCTTTTGAAGTATTATGAGTATTTATTTTATTAGACCACACAAGAATGAGTATCAAGTGCTCTTTTCTTCTTTCAGCTTTTCTGTTAGATTGACATTTGTCAAAGAAGGAGGGAACATATCAATGCTCTTAATATGCTTAAAAAAACGTGATGGCCACTATTTAGAAATAACGTACAACTCAGGCAAACTCAAACATTAGATTTTTTTTTTTTTTCACTGTGTGGTTGCCTCTCACTCGCGCCCCCAACTGGGGACCTGACATGCAACCTAGTAATGTGCCCTGCCTGGGAATCAAACCAGCGACACTTGACTCGCAGGCCGACACTCAATCCACTGAGCCACAGCAGCCAGGGCTGAAACATTAGAATTTAATCAAAGAGAAATCCAAAGGGTTTAGCTAAGTGCAGTAATTTAATATCAAAGCCTCCACTGAAAAATTTTCTAAAAATCTGGAGTTGCTTTATATTTTCTGCAGCTTTATGGGAATGCAGGAAGCTAGAACCACTTTAAAGTCACTTTGCCCTCTGTATAAAGTGATCCTACACTATAGTGGTTGAAATTCCATTTATTTCTGAAAAATTATATTTTCCTCAAGGGCTTGGGTTGGGACATGGATCTGGTGCTCCAGGTCTATCTATTCTCTAAGGATCCTGAAGGAACCAGATGGAGTGATGGTGAAAAGCAAGGCAGGCCACTGGCCCACCCTGCCTTCAACCCCATTTCCAATTTTGTCCTTTCTCAGACTCCAAGTTTTCGGCATTTTTCACTCTCTAGGATAGTGTCCTCTGTGAAGCACCTGAGAAGGGTGATGTTGGAGACTCTGGCAGCACATTGGGAGCCAGTGCTGCCATCCATATGGCAGTTCCTGGACTCTGACCTTACTCCTGTCTACAAGGTCACAAAATCTTTTCCAACTCATCCTGTCCTCTGCTCTCCCCACCTGCTAGCCTATGGGATTCTGTTTAGGAACAAAAGCTTTCCTTTTATCTCATACTGTCCTAAATATCTTATCTATGCATCCAAATTCTTATTGTTTTCTAAGACCTAGGCTTTTGAATCTCAAATACCAAAAATCTGCCTTGCCAGGTCATCCCTCCCTTGATGCAATGCATGCAAAAGGTTAAAAGAGAATCATTTCTGTTAACATTAGGTATTTTTTTGTGCCTGGATGCTCTGACTCTGACCTCTTGTCCCATTCTCCTCACTTGCTTTCTTTTAAGAAAAACATCATCTGCCAAAAGAGATTCAGAAATGATTTTCCTTTCAGCATCATTATTTATTAGGGGGCTATGGAACCTCAGGAGCTTTATTTAAGTGTTTTTAAAGTCTTTCGTGTCCATCATACATCCCCTTTCCTTGGTCATTCCTCATCTCAAAGCCCAAACCTTGATATTTGGAAAGATGAATAGAGTTGGCACTAAATCCTGGTTTTGCAAGAGAGTAAGACCTTCCATTTACTTTCAATGTCTGTAAAATGGGAATAACAACATTTATTTGACACATTTATAATTAGGGTTTAATAACATATTTACAATGCCTAGCACAGATCAGTACCTTCTTGTTACAGAACAGGGGTCTCCAAAACTGCCCAGAGCCTGCGGGTTGGGGGATGGGGGAAAGGAAACAGCTTTTAAGATGCCTTCACATGCCTGTGGCTAGTGGCTAGTGTCTTCCTTACACAAATGGCTTTGATACTTCCAAGGCACCAAGAAGATGGGAGGGGTTTGGACCATGGAATTGTACAGAAAGAACACACAGAGCCTGTACAAGGTTCTGTGAATGGTCAGACTGGTTACCAGACCCACTGCGTCAGAGGATGCAGTCAGGGATTTAAATATAGGCGGCGGACATTTTAGCTGAGGTTCTCCATGCGGTTTTGAGAAGGCGGTTTTCCATGTGGTTTTAAGAAGAGGAGATCTCCATGCAGCTTTGAGAGGAGGAAAGGAGATCCATACAGTTTGCAAGGAGGGCAGAGGATATCCACGCGGCTTTGAAAGGGCAAAGGGAGAACCACACATGATTCAGTGCAACATGGCACCTGTTTTCCCAGACTGTTATATGGAGGCTGATGACATTGTATCCTAGATCCTGAAGGAGACAGCTGACAGATAAGGGATGGGGAACTTCTGGGCATGTTTTTGGCTTCTAGCTTTTTGGGGAGCAAGGGAAGTTCTGGGTCCCATGGGAGAACAGGACTCTGAGCTGAAGTGCTCACTGTCCTCCCCAGGTTGGAATATTGTAAATAAAGACCTGTTTTCCTCAACACTAGTTGTTGGGTTTTATACCAAGGTGCCACATGAAAGAACCCCCTTTTGCTCTGTAACAGTTTTGGTGACCCCAGATGGGACTAATGGAACCTATAGCCAGGTTTGCTCTGTAACATTCTCACTTCTGCTTTCTTGACCCTTTTTCTCTCTTCCCAAATATGTATATATTGCTCAAATATTATAATTAACAATAATAAAGGCAATAAAAATAGAATCAAAGATAATACCCTACAATCACATAACCATTTTATTATTTAAATTTTCCAAGTTTCATTTCTGTCTAGCCCTGAAGGATCTTTGTGGTCTTTAATGAAAAAGGCACACTCTTTAAATGAATTTTTATTTTAATGTAACTCAATATTTTTTTAGAGTAGCTTCATCAATTCTATTCTGTGAGACATTTTTAAGTCTTGAGATCTGAGGTTTGGGGTGGGGCTAAGTTGAAGGTGAAGAAATAAAGAAGAGAAAAACATGAGATGGGAGGATGGGGATAAAAGAAAGAGAGTTGTAAGGATAAAGGCATGAGGGTTGCAGGTTGTCTTACAAAACAGAACTGGTCGAGCATCCTCTTCAAGATAAGTTTCTCTTTTTCTTACCCTCTGTACCAAGATAAATTTTCTTTTCAGATTATGATTGTGGATTAATTTATGACTTTCCTTAATTGTCTGAGAAATGCAGGGTTAATGTCCTGGTAAGGACAAGTTCTCTTTTACTTTATGAGAGCAATCACTTAACAAAAATTAGGCTATTACTTTTTATCTCTCCCTCCTTGGCAATGCCTGATACCATGGAACATTTCTGCAAATTTTCTTCCCCTCATGCTGTGTGAGAGAACAGATCTCTATTTGGCCTTGACACTTTGAATATTTCCTGATAGCTGATAAAAAGATTGAACTCCAGAAGTGTCATCTGATAAATCAGGTTGGAACAGTATATCTTTCCAGTGCTGTAGAGGTTCTTTGTTGAGTGAATGTTGATCTGAGGGGTAGCTACTACTAGGAGGGATTTAAGTGCCAGTAGAGACCCCCAAGGTAAGGCATCTCCTTCTGTTTCCCAAACTTAACATATTGTTGCCAAAAAGTACAGTTTGGGGACCATAGATGGGCCTGGGGTTGACTCTTCCAAGTAGTAGATGTGTGAGTTAGAGCAAATATTTAATTATTCTTAACTTCAGTTTCCTTATCTGTAGGATGGGGAGAAATATATCTACCTGGTTGGATTCTGTCACTAGTAATGTATTAATTTTATAAACACAGTGGATTCTACTCCATATCACTTTACAGTACTTTGTATAACTTTATTTGTTTTTTATGGGATGTCTCAGTTGGGCTTAACAAGGATTTGACAAGGGTTTGCATGGAAAGGATTTATAAAGGAATGTTTCGAGGAGAAATCTATAATCAAGGGATGGAAAAGTCAAAGGGGAAGGAGCCAAGCAGGGTGTGATTTCCAGTCAAGTCTCACAGAAGGTAGTTTCAGCCTGATACCAAAAGTGAACCCAGAGTGTAAGTTATACCCCAGTATTTGTTCCAACTCACAGCAAAGGGAGCTGTGCTTCTATACTCTAGTACCATCAGTTAGTCGGTAAGGGCTCACCTCTGGCTGAAGGGTTAATATAAACTCCAGACCCTTTAAACTCTTGGTTTGTGCAGGTAAAAGGGCTCCATCGACTTAAAGTTAGTCTTCAAAGGGGTTGAAGACACACACTTTTAGAAACAAAAGCATACAGAAGGCAGAGGAGGGAAACCTAGAGACTGAAAGGGGATTCCTGTGTTCCTACAAGAGGACACAGCAGTGTATAAAACACACATGGTCTCTGACCTCATAGGTTTTGTACTCTTAAGAGGTGATACAGATAAGTGAACAGGCAATGCAGTGCTATGAGTGCTCTTATGGAGGTAGGTGAAGGTGCTATGGGAGCACAAAGGAGGGGTCCAACGAAAGGACCAAGGAAGTCTCACCTAAGGAACTGATATGTATTTGATAAATAGGACCTACCCAGGCAGGGTGGGGCTAAGGTTCTTCCAGGAAGCAGAATTGCATTTGTGTAGTTCCAAACCAAAAGACTATGGCATATTTGAGGAGCCAAAAGAAAGTCAAGCTCAGCTGGATTGTACAATGGATGGTGGGAAAGTGGAAGTATTGAGAAATACTGTGGCAGCAAGTGGGTCTCTGACAGTACAGAGCTTATAGGGGATAGGTTAGAATTACAAGAGTTATTGCCAAGTTCTATGATTGGTCTCTGGTCAATACTCAAAAAACAGCAACTAATGTTAGAAGCAATAGATCATGGTAGCGGTAGTAATTTTTAGGAGTATCACTATGACTACTATCTCTACTATTATTATTCCCTTACAACTATTACTATTAACTTGACCAAAATAAAGCCTGGCTATGTTAGGTTGTTTATTTATTTGTTTGTTATCTGTCTCTCCAATCAGTCTGTAAGTTCCACAAGGGTAGGAACTGTTTTATCTTACAATTCAGCACTATATATTTGTTAAGCAAATAAACAAATGTTTTTGAGCACCTACTACATGCCACACACTGTCTTAAGTATTGTGGGTGGGTCCAAAGATAAAAGAAATATAGTTTCATTTTTAGGGGTACCTTCATTTATTTACTAAATGGTTATTCATTGAACACATTTAATAGCATGTACTAAATCTTTGCTAGGGGCTGGGGATGCAATCATGAGAAAGACACAGGGACACAAGATCCCTGCCTCATGGAACTTACCATTGTTCTCAACTCTTGAGTTCTGACCTATAGGCAGCTTTTAAAATTTTGTGGAAGTATTTGTGAGGTCAAATGTTGGTGGATGCTGTAGGCATTGTGTGGGCAGAGATGAGAGGCACTAGGTGTCCTGCAAGGTACAGGACAGGCCCACACAATGAAGAGTTATTCTTTATTTCATGTGACTTTCAAGTATCTTGAAAGACATACATGTAAGTGAAAAGAGTTATTTTCAATGAGTCTAGAAACCAATGCTTTCATATATGTTTTTGTAAGATTTTATTATATATCTTTGAAATAATTGTAGTAAAAATGCATAAAAATTCACCATTATTATAATTTCTAAGTGTAAAGTTCAGTAGTGTTAAATATATTCACATTATTGTGCAACAGATCTCAGGAATTTTCATCTTGCAAAATTGAAACTGTACCTGTTAAACAACTACTCCCCAGTTTCCCCTCCATCAGTGCCTGGAAACCACAATTATACTTTTGTTTCTACAGGGTGGGGCAAAGTAGGTTTACAGTTGTGAGCACATGAAAAACAAAGTTTATTCTTATATTATTATTTATTATTGTATTATTATTTTATATGAACAATTATATACCTGCTTTTGCCCTAACTTGTATATATTTGACTACTCTAGATAATTTATATAAATGGAATCATACAGAATTTTCTATTTGTGATACCTTATTTCACTTAGGAAATTGTCCTCAAGGTTCTTCCATGTCAGAATTTTCTTCCTCTTTAAGGGTGAATACTATTCCATTGTACATATATACCATATTTTACTTATCCATTCATTTGTTAATGGACACTTGGATTGCTCCCACATCTTGGCTGTTGTGAGTAGTGCTGCAATAAACATGGATGTGCACATATCTCTTTAAGATTCTGCTTTCAATCATTTTAGATATATGTGCAAGAGTGGGATTGCTATATCATATGGTAATTCTATTTTTCACTTTATACTGATTTTTTTTCTTCTAATAATACAACTGTAAATCTAGGAAAGATTGCATTTTATTTTTTTTTTGCAATTTTATCAAGAGTTGTTTACCATTTAGGAAAAATCATGTTACCAATTGAAATGTTATTCATATTATTTGAGTTACTGCTTTAACACACCTAGATTAATTTGTAGCCACTTATATTATTATGTATAACACAAACTTCAGACTCTTTGGTTGTATCTTCTCATACAAGTCTTGCCCAAGCATTTATCTAATAAAACATATACTCACTATTTAGTTATAAATTATTTTCCTTTTATTTCTTTATATTATACTATGTTTTCAACATTATATTAATTTTTAGAAATATATGTGTTGGAGGTTATATAATCTATAAATTTTTGTTTTCAGGATTGTGAAGTAAAGCTACAAAATAACATTTAAAAATATTTTTTGATTGTCCTAAATATTCTAAACTTTTAAAATGGACTACATTCTAGTGAAAAGAATTTTAAGATATGTTTATTACATAGGTCAACAAACTTTTTATTTTATGTTTTATTAATTTTAGAGAGAGAAAGGAAGGGGGAGTTGGGGAGGAGACGTTGATTTGTTGTTCTACTTATTTATGCATTCATTGGTTGACTCTTGTATGTGCTCTGACTGGGGATCGAACCTGCAACCTTGCAGCACTAGAATGATACTCCAACCAACTGAGCTACTCAGCTAGGACCAACAAAAAAACTTGTAAAAACTTCCCTAGTTTTGTAGGTCAGGCTGACTAGAGGCTTGCAGGCACTTTTATAATACAGCTAAAACACAGTATGGTGGGAATAATTATGATCTAGTCTCAGCAAGTTTGATGTTTATTATACAGTATTGTTGTCTATAATCACTGTATTCACTATATTGTGGATTAGTTTTCCAGGACTTATTTACCTACTAGTGGCAAGTTTATCCCTTAAACAACATTTCTTCTATTTCCTTACCCCCTCAGCCCTTGGGAACTACCATTTTACTCTCAGTTTTTAAGAGCTGGGCAATAGAGGTGCTAGCTGAGGCTACAACAGCATCCATACTGCAACATATAACTATATCAAATCAACAGGCTATACACCTTAAATTTGCATAATTGTATGTCAAATTTACTTTACTTAAAAGTAATAAATATTTAAAATGGAGCAGAGATATGCCTACATCAAGTAAATTGTCCAACTTTCTTCAGTTAGTGTAGCTTATCCAAGTGGCTGAAAATGAATCCTCTGCCTCGATGTTATGCTTTCAAACATCTGTCAGCATTAATTTTTCTTGCTTCCTCTCTGGATGTGTAAATCGCCATTGCAGTATTTAACAAGAAGTAGTCACCATTTTGGAAAATCACATTATGATGACTACTCACAATATTTGGACCTTCAGTGCAGCATGTCTGTAGAGTCTGCATCGGCATGTGCGCATTCAAGGTGACCTGCCTGCAGGTGTGAACACTTGCCTATGTCATCCCAGAGCATTCACGTTTTATTATAAATCACTTTCTTTTTATTTCTTTTTTGTTAACATCAGGGCATTTTATTGATTAAAAAATGTGTGTAGGCACATAATATTATCTATTAATATTATTTCAGACTAGTAAAAGATGGTACTAGAAAATATTTGTCATACAACAAAGATTTGGACCTGGTAAGTTTGAGAACCACAGGTCTCACAAACAAATAATTGTACCAATAGCTAATTGATTATATTGTGATAAATATTATACAGAACATAGAGTGACTTGAGATTACAGTCCAATTTGGGATTCATGACATGCACCCCAAAATTGCAATTTTGGTAAGTACTTTGATCAGCTGCTGTGCCACAGGACTAGTACCATATAGGTAAGGAGCTCCTCACCTTTGCAAAGAGTCCAGGTTAGGAAAGAGTGTGACATCCCCTTGGAGGGTTAGGTAGGGGACTGGCTGTAGCATTTGAGGTCACAGGGCCTAGATAAGTGTGGCTCTGTGGTATATGCAGGCCTGGGAAACATGACTTTTGGACTTGTGATCTTCATGCAGAAAAGAGATACCATGTCCTCAAGAAGACCTCATTTATTTATTCATTTAACAAATATTTATTAAGTATCTCCTATGTGCCAAGCCCTTTTGGAGATATGTACTGCATGTAATAGAAGAGACAAAAATCTCTGTCTGTTTGAAGTTTAACTTGTGAGAGGGGCCAGGTAGGTAGCATGTCACATGGTGATAAAGGCTAGGGAGAAAGACAAGGCAGCATCAGGGCAATAGGGAGGCTGAGGCTGGGATGGGAGGGCTAATTTACATCAGGTGGTCAGGGAAGGCACCTTAGGTAAGATGGCATTTTAGCAAAAATGTGCTTCACATCCAAAGCTGGAACAAGCCCGGCCATGGGACTCTTGTGTTTCCTCTCAGCGATCCCCTCCCCTCTGCGCCGTTCTCCCTGCGACTCCCTGGTTCCGGCTCTGGTGTCTCAATCCCAGCCAAACACGGCTGGCCTCATCCTTTGTTGTTTCCACCCCGCACCCCATTTCTCCTCACATCCAATTGCTGCTCGGTCCTGCCAGGCTGTTCTTTCTGAAATCTGGTTCCAAATACATGCTTCCTCACAAACCTTTAGACAACTTAATTTTCACAGAACAAAGTCCAGGCAGCTGAATTCGGCATTCGAAGTTCCAGGATTAAGTCCCCACTAACATTTTCAGCTTTCTTTCTTGCTGTTGCCTTTATCAGACCTCACTCTTGAGTGAAAGCGAACTCCTGCTTACCAAGTCCAATTGAGCTTTCCCATCTCACCTAGTGGATCTTTTTTTCCTGTTCCTTCCCGTTGGAACATTCTTCCCCAAGCTCGTCCTTCCAAAATCCTAGTCTCCAAGACTCATGTCATTCTGTATCCAGGAAGACTTCCTCATCTTCTTGAGAATATCTGCTCATCTCTTTTCCATTTTATATTATGGTTTCTTCACTACTAGACTGTAAACATGACTCAAAACAGACTTTTGGAGGGAGTAGCAGGGGACCAAGCTCACCTGAATTGGGAGCCCTGCAGGTAGCATAAAGGAGTGTCCTAGTGTGTAAACACAGAACAATAAGGGAGGGTGGGGCCTCTGGAGAACTGGAGAGTACAAGCCCTATCCAAAGTCACTCACATCCTTTTTATTTTGCTTTGTTTTATTTATTTTATTTTATTATTTTATTTAAAAAAAAACATCATGCCAGCTAAACAAAGCTCATTTGCTTAGTTCTTGGATCATATATCTATAACTTCTGGTATAGGGAGATGAAGTCAGATTGGTACAGACTTAAGTTCTGGCTGCTTTTCATATTAAATGTACAAATTTTAGCAGGTTATTTAATGCCTTTGATTCTCTCTTTTTTCATTGGTGTCTTGCAGATATTAGTTACCTTCTCAAAGCATTAATGACAGCTATATACAGTGCTTGACATATAATAAGTGTTCAAATTGTGCTAGTCCCATAGTAATTCTCCACAACTGTTGGCTGAATCAGACTGTTCTATACAAGAGCATAGAGGGTCAAGGTATCCACTGAAGTATGTTCCAGTCATAACTGATAAGAGTATTGAGAAGGAAAAATTATGTATGGGACAGAAGTTTCAGGGGAGGCCTCATGGAGGAGGTCAGGCTTGTGCTGGACTCTAAGGCTAGATAGGGTTTAGATGAGCAACTGAGAGGCAAATGGCAGAACAGCATTAATGAAGGCTGAGAGAAAAGTGAGAGAGAGACCATCCTTGTTCCTTTGGTAGGTGATAACTTAGAAACATCATCACTGCTGGTGTGTAGGGTTGGAGTAAATGATTTAACAGAGTCCCATTGTCTTTAGCCAGAGGGTCAGGGCTCTACCCCAGGCATTCAATTATCAAATCTGTTCCATACCCAAGCTCCCTGCCTGCCTGCCCTCCTATTTATCTGTCAGACTAATTCCTTAAGTAGTATTTGATGAAGCTAGTCTGTCCTGGCTTGCAGGTATAGGATGTAGTTGGTAGAATAATGAGTTATTATTTTTGAATACCTAATGTAATTAATCTAGGAAAATCATGTACTGATGTACTACATTACTGAGCAGAGGGAGTAGTGAGAGTCTTTTATGTCCTAGAGAAACACAGACTTCTTTCAAAGCATTTTTAAAATGCAGATTTCTTCTGCTCAGTTCTGGATTTCTCATTTTTCATATGTCTGCCTCACCAATTCAGCTGAGAACAATGTTCTTTTGAGTCCAACAACAAAAAAATAGGCATTTAATTTAATAATGGTAGACAAAGAGGTTCATTGCAAATACAAGTGCTTAAGTGTGTATGTACGTATATATGTTTACATATTTGTATAGTGTAGATATATTTGTATATGTGTATATATGTACACATGTGTGCATATAAGTGTGTGTGTATAAAGCTTGGAACTTCTATGATACAATTTTTTGAAAGACACTTGGCCGAATGAGAACTGAATTTGACTTACTCTCAGTGAGAAGTGTGAACTGTGCTTCCAATGGAAAGTGAAGTGGAAAACAAACACAATTTTTTAGAAAATTTAATGCACTAATCATATGTATATAAACATACATATATCTATGTGTGTATATTTATATGCACATACATGTAAATGTATACTCATATTAAATGACCAAAATACTCCAACATGATTTTCCTAATAAATAAGAATATTGAAGAATGTGTCAAGCAGAATTGTAAACTTTTTAACCTATATTATCTCATTTAATTCTCATAACAGTACTATGAGGATGGTTCTACTAATTTTATAGGAGAAGTAACTAAAACAAAGAAAAAATTAGCAATGTTAGTAAGTGATTGTAGTTTGGTTGCAGAGCATATACTTAATTTAATCTTCTAGTTTAATGAAAAGACACTTGACTAAATGAGACTAGAATTTTACTGATTCTCAATGAAGTGTGTGTCTTTTACTTACCTACAAAAAGTGAATCTGAGAGCTAAGGCACCTTTGGTGGATAATTCAAGTACTCGAATGTAGTCATCTTGAATAATTGGAACATGGATAGTTTTTGGATTCTTAAAAAACTTCTTAACCTGCTTTTCTAATGTCATTAAAATTATTCTAAATTTTCAAAGAGAACAATAATCTAAGCAAGAAAAAAATCTATAAATTACTACCTAAAAGCTGAAAAATATTATAGAGGAATAACAAAAAGCATATAAGGGATTTAAAAATGTGTAACACCTAGCTATAGTAAGAATGTTTTGCATAAAATGAAATAGGAAGAGTTAAGGATGACTCATAGTAATATTTCTAAAAATGTGGTTAGCCTATCTTTAAAAAGTTTCAAATCAAACTTGAAATGTTTAGTTACATTAAATTTTTTTTTTTGTTACATGACAGAACTGAGTCAAAACCAGTTGGTTATATTAGCTTGCCATTTGAAATCTTTCTGATACATATATCTTTACACCTTTATGCTCCAAATGACATAGACTAGTTTCCATATTTTATTGATATTTCCATATATATTGAAACCTCTTTGAAAATAGTTAATATGGAATAATATTAGGATGAATATTGTTTTGACTGAATTTTCAAGAAGGCTCTCTTGAAAGTCCCTATTGTTTCTGTGAAACAAGAGCCTCATCATAATGAATCAAATTGCAATTAGAAATAATGTTTCCCCTCCCCAATGGGTGATTTTAATAGAAATATCTGTCTTATTGCTAATATTTAATTTGAAAAAACATATTTCAGAATTAGATGTAAGAACTTGACACATGATTTTTGGTCCAAGAATTCAGTATACATATTAGATTCTGTGATACCAGTCATAGAATCTATTATTCACAGACATCAGTGACTACTATCAGAAGCATTTCATTGTAGAAAATCATATTACAAATAATTCTTTAATATAACACTATCTGATGGTAAGTTGTATAATAGTACAACTTAAAATGGGTCATGAAAAACATGAAATATAAACCAAGGAAAGGTAAACACAAATTTTTAGAAGTCTTTGGCACTTAAGTTTATTTGCCTATTTCTAGAAAATATTTTCTCATCCCATTGATGATTTGTGCTTATGTCCCTTATCTCATGCAAATTCTGTTGACAGTGGAGAGGTCTTGAAGTTGTAGTTCTTTTTCTTACTTGGGTTCCAAAGCAGCCTGTCTTCCCTAGCAGTAATGCTTTGAGCCAGGACTGGCTTAGGGTTTCTCCTCTGAAGTCATAAAAAGCATTTTTTGAGTCTTGAGATTTCTATCCCATACTTTTAAAGACCAGATAAGTATGGACAATGAAAATGTTCACTACCTCTAAACAGAACATAAGCTGTAATTGCCAGAAAGTGGATTTCTCCCATCATGCCTCGTGGTCCATTGAGCTCATTCAAGATGTATGTAATTGGAAAACAAATAGAGCAACACTGTCATCAGGACAGACACAAGTACTTGTCTTGGGAATGGGGTGCTGTATAATGTTACAGACTTTATTTCCACTGACACTTCTCATTCTTAACTAATAAAGTACAATGCCACACTATCACAATAATTAAAGTACATACACTGCCTTCCCATAAGATTCTAAGGAACATTTTAATAGAAATTAAGTGCAAAAATCATACCAGGTCTGGGAAGCAGGTCCTGTTTATTACCATAATTGTGGGCTAATCTGTTTCACTCATGACCTAGCCAGAGCCAGCAATGAAAGCAGGGCACTTGAGTTCTCCCTTCTATTGTAGAACTGGCATTTGGCAGGAGATTCTTCTCACCCTGTTCTCCTTGGTGTTCATTAAACAAAAACAAAAACCTTCAATCTGAAGTGAGAAATTACTGAAAGGAGAAAATCCTTTTGGAGTGAGAGAAGCCAAGCTGCATTCAAGGGTTTTTATGTAAGCAAGAGAGTGAAATTGTTGGGCTTTGTGTTGGAAAGTATTTGGCTTGAATATCAGCTTTGTCTTGAGCAAGTTACTCTCTGCACTGCAGTTTCCTCATCCATGAAACGGGGCTAATAATGCCTCCTTCATAAGCTTGTTGCAGTGATCTACTGCGATATTCCATGACAAGTTCCTGGCCATATATCATCATCAAAACATAGTTGTTTGAGAACTACCTATGTAGGATGCCAGGATCTCACACAATTGAAAGAAATGGCTCTGTTCTTGCCCTTTGGGCAAGATTGTGTTCCAGCAATCTTTCAGCATGCAAAGCATCACATGAGCCAGCAGAAAGGTAGCAAACGGGAGAATTCAACTTAGCACCGAAATCAGTGGGTCACTGGGGAGCACTCAGTGTTTTGTAATCGATAGACAGCCTGCCTGGACCGGTAGGAATGGGCTGAGGGTGGGAAACTGGAGGGACCACTGGGGGAGATTATAAACCACTCAGGGCCATCGTGAGGCAGTGCCAGTACACCTGGGTGGGGCTGCATTACCTGGGTAACTGAACAGCATGTTCCCTGCCCCCAGGGCAAGGTGGCAGCAGGAGGAAGTTCTTACAATGAGCACATGCAAGTCTAGTAAAATAATTGGATAAGAGGGCAGCACTCCTACCCCCTTCCTGTACCAGATAGGGGCTGGAACTAGGAGAAGAAAGGCAAATGCACAGTAGAAATTAAAATGGCAGCAGGGTGAGGTGCTGGAACAAAAAGGCCTGCCAGTCCAGCCAGGGAAAAGAAGGGATTGGTTGGGAGGTCCCAAAGTGCACTAAAGTTTAGGAAGGTAATTGGTCATTCTGAGAAAGCACCTGGTCTGTACCACACCTGAAACTAACACAAACCCAGGGGAACAAAGAAATCTCTTTCTTGCTCAGTGGCTAGCTACTTGGGACCTGTACCCCAAATACAGGTCCCAAAGGGTAGGCAAGCAAATGATAATGAGGGTTCAGACCATGATAGAACCAGTAGTATTTGCTGTAGGGGTGAAGGAGAGAAAGAATGCAAGAACAAACTTGAGATTTCTAGCTTGAGGTATGGGATGGTAATGTTGTTATCATAACCTTGACTGACTAGCTGCCTATACCCTCAGGTTTTTGAGGTTTTGCTACCTGCTCCAGTATCTCTTCTGTTTCTTAAACACTTCAAGCAGGCCAAATTGTACCAGCAGCCTAGTCTCCTTCATTGCCGTCAGAGGGAAAGAATTACAGTAGAATGATGCTGATCATTCTTCAGGAGAGCTCCATAATTATCTAGGCTAGCATTTCTCAGTGTAATCTGTGGACTTCTGAGGGTTCTAAGACCCCTTTCAGGGATCTGCCAGCTTGGAACTATTTTCATAATAGGGCTAAGATGTTATTCACTGTTTTTACTCTTATTCTCTCGCAGGTATTCAGACATGTGCTAATGTCATTGTTTTGATGGATATGTACTTGGGTACTTCTGTGTTTTCTAGAATTTTCTAAGGTAGTAGGTTTAGGGTAAAAATATAAGCATAGTTACACATGTCAGTATATTTTCAATACTTCTGCTATATCCTTAATAGCAGGTTATACTTGCTGTATATCTGTAACTTCATTAATACCCACTAACTCATTATTTTAAATTTTTCTTCTGCCTATGTGGAAACACAATAAAAAGTATACTTTGTTGTCTTTTGTTGCAATATTTTAAAAATATATAAAATATTTTAAATTTGCAAAGTATTTTTAACTTTTATTTAAAAACTTTCTTAGAATTTAATAATATTTAATTTAAAAATTAAAAACTACAATAAATTATATCTATAGTTAAGGGTGGTTTGCTGGTCTAAAAGAGGGAAATTAGAAGAAAAGCTTTTTCAATCCCCAGCTAAATCATCTATATCTAGAGAAGATAAAAAAGATGAAACTGACTACAGAGAGTTCTCTTACTCATGGAAGGGAGGACTCTGGGTGCAGCTGTAAATAAGAAATGAAAATATGATGAAAGGTGCCTCTTTTTTGGCTTTGGTGATATTCATAATTTTATTGTGTCATGTGCAATGCAACATTTTTTAATAGTGGTGTCAGTGTGGTGATATTTTGGGAATAATCTTTCAGAGTTTAAAAAAAGTAATCGAGTATCTTACTATAGATACAACAAGATCCTTAAAAACTAAACATTTTTTTTTGTTATAACTTTTCAAACTAGGAATAAAATAGTCGCATAACATCTTATAGGTAAATTATTTTATTGCATTGGTTAGAGAAGCACATATAATAGCTGAGAGACTAATCAAGCTATGTGTATTTAAAAATTGAATAAATATCTCATCTGAAGATTTGTACTTTTGTCTTAAAAACTGGTGAATATATGTTTGCTTGTATCCCTCTGGCATCTGTAAAAAGGAATCATCAAAGAAGATCTTTTATGTGAAACCTTGGCAACAAACACAATTGGTACTGAAATATTCAGAAGTATTGAGTAACTTTTTTTTGAATCTCATGGTTTATCTTGGAACAACTGTGTTGACATTTACACTAATGGTGCAAAGCAATGGTGGGTAAAACTACAGGTGTCTTAGCACACATGAAAGCAGTACCAGCAAACTGTCTTGGTAGTCATTGTAATCCCCACCATGCATTTGCAATTTTTAAAAAGCCAGAGTCACTTAAAAATATCCTGGGCAAAGCTATAAATTTAATAATTTTATTGTATTAATTCTTGAGTACATATCTTTATAATATTTTCTATTATAATATAGGAAGTATGCATAAAGCCCATCTGCTTCATTCTGAAGGGCTGTAGTTGTCTCAAGAAAAGCACTTGCATGGTTATTTGAGTTGGGAACTTACCTAGGCACCTTTTGTATGAAACATCATTTTTACTTGAAAGAATGACTGGGTAGACAAACAATGGGAATTCAGGCTTAGGTATCTGGCAGACATTATTTCCAAAAGGAATGAAGTGAGCCTGTCCCATCAAGGAAAAGTACGACTAAAGCTATCTTTCACTTGGCTTTAGCAGTGTAATAAGCTCATTGTGCCACATGCAGCAGAACATTTTTGAATAGTACTGTGGTGCCAGGTGTGGCATCATTTTGAGACCAATCTTTCAGAGTTTAAAGGAAAATAACTAGATATTTAAAATGTAAATGTGATAAGCTGATAGTATGCGTCACCAATAAGATAAAATTAAAAATTTCAAGCAATGATTAGAATTTTGGAAAGTCTGGCTCTACAACCATGAGCTTGAGAACCTCCCAGTATTCGTAGACTTTTCTGAGAAGACAGATAGTGGATAGTAAGGAATGCAACCTGCTATATTTAAAAGTCTAGTTTAATGAGGCATAATTTACATATTGTAAAATTCAATCTTTCAAATATGTAGTTTTGTTGCTTTTGACAAATATATACAGTCATATATGCATTCATATCACAAATAGGATATATTGATAGAATATTTATGTTAATCCAAAAAGGTTTTTGGGTATTTTATTATAGTTAATTCTCTCTTCTCACCTCCAGGACTTAAATGATTTTCAAATGTTTCTCTCTTCAACTACATACATACCTGTTTGAAGCCAGATAGTCTTCATATATTAATACTTCAACCAGAATAACAAAGTGGACCAGATTGGATGCAGAGGGAGATAAGAGAATCCAACTTCTTCTGTTAAGCTAGACATTAAGAAGGTTTGCGAAATTGCAAAACGAAGGCACCTATCTTGATAATTCTTTTTCTTGTGGAAAAGATGTATATTTACAGACATATATCATTTATGTTAATATGGAATGGTTTTGTTATTGTTTTAATAAATTAATAAATATTTTACATTTTATTTTTTCTATTACAATCAATATCCAAAGGTGCAGTGCACATACACAAATGCTCTTTGGGTCCTCAATAATTTTTAAGAGAGTAACAGCTTTTGAGACCAAAAAGTTTGAGAACCACTGACCTAGGCAGATTGGCAGGTGCCATTGGAGAATGAGAACAGCTGGAGAGGGAGAAGGAAGAAGTGTGGGAGCAAGTTGCCTCTCTGGTTCCTTGGCTCATAGTAAGATTTCAATTCATGATTGTGGAAAAAATGAAAGTCAGGTCATAAGCCAATGTAGTCAGGCTAATCAATTCAAGAGAATGAAATCTCTGAAATGAATAGATTATTTTATCAAGGGCCCATTATCCTGGTTCAGTGGGACATCCAGGTTGTTCCATCTGCTAGCCTAGTTGATCTGGAAGAGACTGGGGTGAGCTGGTGTTGTTGCTAATGGTTGGGTGGAAAGTCTAAGCAAACCCTTCAGATACAATGAAATGTCAAATGTTAATGGAGAAGCATAGCACAGGGTCTGGGGTGGAAGTGGCCGGGTTTAGGGAGTCAGCTGGGAAGGATGAAAGGAGTTGTGTGGTGAGAGCACCATGGTGACTGGCCAGCTAGTAGTTGGACCAGGATATCTGGATTTGATCTGGTTCAAATGGAGGCTTCTTCTGAGGCTGACATGGTCCTAGATAAGACCCTCCAGGTCCTACAATGGCAGAATCTGAGCAGGATCTCACTGAGAGTAGAAGGTAGCAAATAGAGATTTTTGGTGGCAATATTGGGAGAGAGAATGGGCAGTGTTGATTGGAATATTTCTCCTCACATATTTCTTCTCACTGTACCTTTGACTTGACTCTAGAGATTGAGTTTTATTTAGTCCTGATCTTTACCAGAGGCCATAAGCTAGGTTTCAGGCAGGAGGTGGGAAGGGATGGGACTGGATAGAGTGTCTCTGCACACATGAGTTTCTGTGTCCTGGTCTCCTGACTTGCTCTCACATACATACTTATTGTTCAGTTATTATCCTAGGAGACACCTGATTATTTTGAAGCAAAAAATTTGAAAATGTATGCCCAGTGCTGCTGTCAAAATCACATTGACATCTCTTTGTCTCAAAAATGCAAAAGGCTTTCTCAAAAATTTGGCAAAGTCAGAGCTTTTAAATGTGGTTTGTTAAAATAAAAGGTTAGATTTAAAAAAGATTAAGCACAAGTTAACCTAGATTCTTTATTAATATTGTATTTGTGGTGACAGTGTATTACACATAATTCTATAGGAATTCTATTCTAATTTGGTAATAATTCATGTCCATGTATTCAGTATGACAGCATCATTAATTACATTGCAATGGGTATGGAAAACATATAAGCTGTTAATGCTAAGTATTACTAGAAGTTATATCAAATTGTGCACATTACTGAATAAATTGTAACATCAACACCTTATATTTAGTGAACCCAGGAATTATCCCAACCTGACAGTTTTTTTCTTACAATGTGTGTTGATAAATATAAAACTTAATATTTACTATAGGAAATGTAAAATATGTAATTTGTCTGGAAGAATTTAGCCTTCTTTACAGGAGCATGATTATTTCGTTATCTTCTGCTCTCTGCTTCCTCTCTACAAAGTATGATCTTTCCCTCCCTCCTTCTTCCTAATGTCCTGTGAAGGTGCCAATTACTCTGCTGATAATCAGTTGAAAACTATGCCTGGTGCAAAGGGAGCATCAATTATTTGTGAGCAGAGAGCTAAGGCTGCTGGAATCATAATAAAGGATGCTGGAGTTTCCAGCTAATAGAATATATCAAAAGGCAACGTATAGACCAAAGAGAGCGCATTTCAGAAATCTATGCCTCAAAGATAAAATAAGGCCTGATTTGCAGACTTCAATACTATGTAACTTACATAAGAATTTGCTAATGCTAATGAAGAGAACCGGCAGGGCATTTTCCTTTTATCCACATTGCTTTTAACACACACTGTGGATTTATTAACACTATTGACTTTTCCTTCCTGAGCCTGGAGTGTGTGTGTTTGCTTTGCTCCCAAATGGTAGCCAAATACCAGGGAAGTTAGAGCCCAGTTTCCTCAGACCCTTTAACGACAAGTTTGTCTGCTTGCTGTGATTGTTATGGCCTTGCAGTTGGACTTAACTTTTAATTTTAAAGAGGTGATCAAAGAGGTTGGTGGGTGTGGAAATGTCTCCATCAGTTAACTTGGTTTGGGAAGTTTATTTCCAATTCTGTGAATAGGGTTTCCAATTGCTGGGAAGAGCTTACACTTCTCTCTCTCCTGATACTGATATAAAATAATGCAAGCAGCCTGCTTAAACTTTCTGATTAATTTTGTAAGGATGCCCACACAAAATGAGAAGGATTTGAATCTGACTTTTAGTAATGAAGATGCTTTTACAAGCAGAATGCTAATCTTGAATCTGCCACTAACCCTTTTTGTACCGGCGAGGAGGCACATGAGAATTCCTATTGCTTTATTTTTAGAATAGTTTTCAACCTACAGGAAAGTTGCAAAGATAGTACATAGAGTTCCAGATGGCCCCTGCACCCCTATTGTTACCATCTTAAGTTACCATGGAACATTTGTCACAACTAAGAAACCAAAACTGATACATTATTACATATTGATTTTTAATTTCCTCCTAGTATTTATTATTTGTAGGAGACTGCTCCAATGTTAGGAATTTCTCAAATGTTCACTTATTATATTCATTTTTTTCAAATCAGTTATGTATTACAAGCTAGCTTATTACCTTTAAAGTGGATTGCCTGTTTGCTTTTGATGACACTCTACCTTTAAGGATCCCAAGTGTAACCAAGTCCTTGTGTTTCCCTCAGCCCCTGAGATCATCAGGGATCAAGGTCAGATGCACTGAGTGATATTTCAGTTTCTGGACCAGGAGATTGCTAATGGGAAAAGGCACTTTAAAAATCACCCCACTCAATTCATGTCTTATACAGAGAGGAGGCAAAGGAGGCCTGGGGAGGCGAGGTGACTCACCCAAGGTCACACACTGCTGGTGGCAGGGTCTGGACTGAAGCCCAACCTCTTAACTCTTCCACACTTACAGCTTCTGATAAAATTTTCACAGTGACGCTTTTATTCTATTTATTATTTATACCCTTCCTACTTTAAAAAAGAATTGGAGCCAGCAGTCCTGTGATTTACTTTGCTTTGAACACAATATAGATTACTGAATCCTGCATGGTTTAAGTGGATTTAAAAAAAAAAAAAAGAAGAAGAATGCTCTCATTTATAATTATTTAATAAATAGTTTCTCTTAGTTGACACACTACTTGTGCCTTGCGCATAGTAGGCACTCAATAAATATAGGTAGACTAAGCAAATGCATAATGCTTGCTTGGAATTTATAAACAAGGGTTTACTGCACAGGCATGGCTGAGTGAGCAGGAAGAAATGCGATCTGTTCTTGGCTCTGGAAAAGACAGGGCTGGGTGACACGCAGTGGGATGCCTGGCAATTTTGGCCTGTGTTTCCCTGTATACAGTTCAATGAGCTGCGAGGGCGGGACACACATAAGTGGGGGTCTGATCTGACAGGAAGTGTTCCGGGTTCCAGGTGTGACTCTAGGCAAGCTGCTGGCCTTCTCTGAGCCTTAGGTCCCTCACCCGTCAGGGTGTCCATACCCCTCTCTTGGGGCTGTTGCCACTGTTAACTAACATAGCCATGAACATGCTTTGAAAACACTAAAATCTGTCAGAGGGGTTACTCACTAATCTCAAGGATTATTCAGAAGGAACTCACAGCATTTAAGGGCAGGTTTTTTATGAAGTGCATTAAACCTCTGTTCTTGTTTTGCAAGTTACCTGACCATAGTGAAAACATTAGGAAAAGAAATACAGTATTGGCACTTGAAAAGGGAAATACAGTATAAAGATATAAGGACAAAATGGTTTTCTTTTTTTATCTTAACCATACGACAGAGAAAGCTGAGGCAAAATGCCAGATATTGGGACTAAACACTTGCCTGATAGGGAGAAGGGGATGAACAAGGCCAGAGGACCCTGCTAGCAGTTTTTGCCCTGCCTTGGCTAAGGTTTTTTCAGTCTGTTATTAGAGAGGGGTTGGAGAAACCTTGGCAAGCATGGAAGTGCTCTTTAGGTGAGCTGTGGGGTATATTAATAGAAACCTTTTCCAATCAAAATACTCAAAGTGACTCTGTACTTCTGAGCTACAACTTCCGGAGGCCAGACAAAGCTAGGGCCAAATGAGACCCAACAGCAGTTGTACAAAACAGCTGCCAACATGTAATATCACAAATTACCCTTTTTAAGAGATCTTTGTTTTTACTAGCTGGGACTTGGTTCATTGAATGCTGCACTGCTGCAGGCAAGACTGAGAACAGGGTGACCTTGGTTTTGCCTTCTTGCCTGTAATTTCCCTCAAAATATCCACGTCTTATACACCTGGTGCCTCTGCCGCACTGTATACACCAGCTCAACCCACCCCATAAAGGATGCGCTGACATCCGGCCCTTCTCTGTTCTTTCATTTGTCATTCCCAACCTGTTTAATGTGACGTGGCTGATATTTCATTCCCCTAGGGACTGTCCCATGCTCCAAAACTTAAAACTCAACCTGTGTCCATAGAGAAAAGAGTTAATGAACCTCCATCCTGGCCAATAACATATTCAGAGAATTGATATTGGAAGAAAATCAGAATTTGGTTTTAGAAAAGTTGGTATATATAGGATATTCATACAGGTATGTTCCTCATTTAGACAGACAGACAATCAGGAAAGAGGCCAGGACAGGGGATGTAAATTTTGGAATAATTTAGTAGAAGAGATTGGGCTGGCTGTGTGGCCCCAGAAGGTGAAAGAGAGTAATGTTTAGCAAGCTGTGAGATCTTTGTTAGGACAGGTAATGTTCCTGCTTCTCTGTTTGGTCCCAAGGTTTAACTGATAAAAGGCACTTAGTTTTTAACTTGGTTTTTATTTAAAGACCTAAAAGAACTTAAAATTTTGAGTTGAAAATATCTCACCATTTCTTTCTAAAGTGGCAGAAAGGAAAAATCCTTCATGGTTAATCAATTTTGTGTATTCACCCATTCATGCATGCAACCAACAGATATTTACTTGTGTTCACTATTTGTCGGACACTGTTCTAGGAAATGGAGGTAAAACAACAAACAAAACACATAAAGTCACTGACTTCATAGAACTTAGCTAATGGAAGGAGACAGATAATTAACAGAAAGCAGAATAAAGCAGTTTATATATGTCAAAAGATGGTAAGTTCCTAGGAGAACTATAAAAGGAACAGGTGGACTGGGGCGGGAGATCCTCGTTTATGTAGGTGCAGAGGAATGGACTCTCAGGTGATATTTATCAGAGACCTGAATGAGATTAGAGTTAGGACTGGATAGTCTCCTATCTTTCACGATTAGCCAGCCAGCCAGCTGAGGGCATCCTTACCAGGGCTATGCCACTGGGAACAAAGACACAGGTTTAAGGACTGGGCTTTCCAGTCCCAGCTGATACCTAAATTATCCTGCTCAGTGCTGCTCATTTTCCCCCCATTGCAGAAAGGTGGAGACTCCATTACTTTAGAGGCAGTGGGAATTGGGATGAATCTGCTGCTTCATTCAGGAAGAGAATAGCATTTAGTAGTACTTCCTTGTTCTGGGACAGTTATGGAATAAGCTGTACCATAGAGGGAATATTTTTCATTGCAAGATTTTTTTTTTTCAAATAGCATATCCCTTTAGTTCCTGAATTTAACTTAATAGAACATTTGGAATGAAATCTTCCAAAACCATATTGCTCATATAACAAAAACAGTTTATTAGGCCAGAAAGTAAAAAAATACAAAAACAAAAAAAACACATCTTTAAGGAAGTAAAACATCAAAACATCTCCTCATGCTATTATGTAAGAAATTTCTCATGGGGATATGTTGAACATAATCTAAGTCCTGAGCATTAAGTTTATTTTGAATAGCAACTGTTTATTAATAGAATATTTTGAGAAACTGCTGAAATGTTGTCTACTGTTTTCCCCGAAATGAAGAGGATTCGGAATTATGTATTTTTCAATTTTCGTATATTATTCTCATTGTCTTTTTCTCCTTTCTCTCACTTTCAATCTGGTGACCATGACTTTGTCCTGCCGTCAATGCCAAGGCTTTTAGTAGAACATTCTCCTACTTGAATAATTTTTGGCTTCTGATCTCCCATTCATGGATGGCCTTATAGTCATTCTTGCAGAAATGTATTTAGAGTAATAAATAACAACAACAATAAAAACAATAACATCACTTATGAGCACTTACTATATAGTATAGGGAGTGTTGTAAGTAATTTGCATATATGATTTCATTTAATCCTGTTTACAATCTGACGAAGGACAAAGACTGCTATCTCCATTTTACAGATAAGAACATCAAGGCTCAGAAGTGTTACCTAATTTGCCCAATGTCTCACATGTGCAGGTGGGCTAAGAACCTAGGCAGCCTGACTACCCAGTTAGGCTGTGAGAAATTCTCCCAGTGGGATGGCTTGATATCACCCATGTTTGTTTATCAAAGCTTCTCTCCCATCCTTCCAACCCCACTTGCTTCTTGTGTTCTGGATGGTTGCAGCTCCCAGTAAGCAGGATCCTGATAAGTGAGGTGTGTGGATAAAGATTTTCTTTGACAAGAGGAGATGCTGTCTGAGAGGCACTGGACATCTATGGCCTGGCCCTATTCCTTTGAATTACAATGTCTAAATTCTAACCTCTAATCTTTTATTCACTTCTTCAAAGTAAGTGTATGTATCTCTAGATCATGTTTTTTCCAGCTATAAAATTTAACATTATAGAATTTTGTGCAAAGTTGAAATGAGAAAGAGAGAAAAAAATATTTAAAGCATCTCAATCTCTCTTCCCATTCTGAATAAGGAATTACCATACACTTTCTTTAAAGGATTCTATGAATGGAACCTTATACAGTTCTAATTTGCTAAATGAAACCACTTATTTTTAGATGTTATTTTTACCATTTCAGATGTTTTACATCATATAAAATATCTTTTGTGTATTAATATTTGTCAGTCATCATTCTAGTATCTTTTCTATATTGCACTGTCTGTCCATGAAGAATTGACCAGCAGTTCAAGTGCATAACAGAATCCTCCATTTAAATTTAGAAATTGGTAAAAAAAACAAAGGTAGGAGCCTCAAAGTCTGCAGTAGCACAGCTGATAATCTCTTTTGGCTTTTAAACAAATGTAAATACTCTAAAACTTGCTCTTAGCAAGTAACTTCATAATTAGGTTAATGTAATAGTACTTTGTCCTTTTGTATCACATTTCGGTTGAAGACCAAGAAGGGATTTTAACAAATGCAAGTGCGTTTTCACCTTGGTTCCAGTAACAAAGGAGGCTTGGCTCATTAGGCTCATGTGACGACAGTTGCATCAGGGCCATTCGGGTTGCTCCCAGGCATGGGCATGGGTTACCAACCACCACAGGCCGAACTCAGCTGACTCAGCACCCGAGTCATGCTGTACTTTCTGGGTGCAAGATGACTGGGTAGAAGGTGACTGGGTCGGTTCCAGTGTTTGCTGGTGAAAAATAACCCATGGGATGTGCCAGTAACTGGAGGTTAATTTCCATACCTCTGAAAGGCTTCTCATCAATATGGCTTGGGTTTTATCTTGACTTTAAAAGATGCCTGCTTTGAGGATGCAGCATGTCTGTGAACATAGGATGAACTAGCGGAAGAAGGAATTCAGGTATTCAGTCAGAGTGACCTGATATTCAAAGGAGGAAGAGAGCTGTATGGTAAAGGAAGAAGGACATGGTGCCAACAACCTATGTTTTTACTTGACTTCCAGATGATTCTAATGCAAGCTCATGTTTGGGAATAACTAGCGTAATCTGGAAAAGTACGACAGGAATAAAAATGGTAGCATTTCTATGGTGCTCCCAGACTTCTCTGATGTTCAGGCAGATCTAGGCCGGGCATTCACTGTGCTCATTAAGATAATGGATAGAGTTATGGAAGCAGAATGATCAAAAAAATAAGTACATGGAGGTTTATTAATCACAGGAATATTAACATTTTAGACTAGATGTTTCTTTGTTTTGGGGAGGCTCTCCTGGGCATTGTAGGATGTTTATCGCTACCTCTGGCCTTTCTACCTGCTAGATGCCAGAAGCAAACCTCACCCAAGTTGTGACAACCAAAAATATCTCCAGATATTGGTAAATCTTCTCTGTGGAACAAAATTGACCTTAGTTGAGGACCAACTGTTCCTGTAAAGGGACCAGGTCTGCTCTGGCATGAGTTCCTGACTTCAGGTGGGAAAGATTTCACAGCATGAGTCCAGGTGATTTTGAGAGTATGTTTGTTAAAGTTGTGGACCACAAAACAAAAGAAGGGCTTAGGTTAGAAAAGGCAAGATCACAACAACAGGAGTGAGCCTAGGTGGAGCTGCTTCGGCCCTTTGGAATTGTAAAGAATAGAGTGGAACCTAGATGAGGCTGCCTTGCCCTTTAGAAAGAAAGTCGCAGAGGCAGAGGAAATGAGCCTGGTGGGCTGTGTGGACTCAGGAAACAAGTTACAGAGGCAGAAGGAGGGTGCTTGAAGACAAGTTCAGGGAGTTAGCCTGGGATGAGCTGCCTCTCCTCACTGCTCCGCTGGTTGCCAATCTCATGGGGACTTTTAGAATTTAGGAGAAAGAAAATAAAGATACATACCTGAGGAAAGAAGGGTGGGGGAAGGTGCAGGCATGCCCAAGGGAGAGCACACACTGGTTCTTTGTCTTGAGGGATTTTATCTGTTTTCTAAAGGCAGAAATTTTAGGGGATGTATCAGGGGAGGATCTCAATAGAATATTTATTAGCTTTCCAAAAGTGTCCTTAATATGTTGATTCATCAAAATGAGTGGATAGGGTCGGGGTCCTTCCCTAGTAAGTTTCACCTTCAAAGAATGTCACCGAAGAGGGGCTGGGACTGAGGTGGACCTGCTCCAGCAGGTCTGTAATGTGTAAACCATTTGATCCTAAGTGTCCTTGGTTAGGGAAGAGAAGACCTCTCAATTTATTATTTGGCTGTAACCTGCTCAGCCATTGAACTATATGTCTCAGTTTCCCTTATTCCACTTGCAAAGGAATTTTCCTAGCTTCTTACTATCCTGCCTCACAGTGGCCTATTGGTTCTCAAGCTCAAGTGCTATGGACTGAATTTGGTCCAACCAGAACTTGTATGTTGAAGCCCTAACCCCTAAGGTGACTGTACTGAAGATAGTTCTTTTAGGAGGTAATTAAGACTAAATAAAACCATAAGGGAGGAGCCAAATCCAACAGGATTGGTGGCATTATGAAGAGAGGAGGAGATGGAGATCCTCTTTCACTTTCTCCTTACACAGCTGCAAGGAAAGGCCATGTGAGGATACAATGAGAAGGTGGCTGTCTGCAGTCAGGCACCTCACCAGAAACCACACCCTGATGCACTTTGATCTTAGACTTCCCAGTCTTCAAACTGTGAGAAACTTCTAGTTGTTTAAACCTCCCAGGCTGTGGCATTTTTTTTATGGTAGCCCACGCAGATTAAGACACTGGTTGAGTATCAGAATCAACTGAGTAGCTAATAAGACCACAGAGTTCTAGGTTTGCTGAAATAGAATAGGGCCCAGGCTTTTGCATTTTTAGTCAGTTCCCTGGGTGATTCTGATACCAACCAACACTTAAGAACCATTGGACTGAAATAAGTCATGGAAGAATGGGATCAATCCAAAAGTGAGAGGGGTGGGAGAGAGGTGAGAAAAGATCCTGAGGGCCAAGCACATTGGAGAGAATCTAGGGAGGATAGTGGCAAAGCATCTGAATATTTTTCTTTGTTTGCAACAAGCATGTGTGCTTTGAAAGACTTTACTAAAGGTTTAAATTTCGTTTTGTTGTTTTGTGTCAATGTTGGACTTCTGTGCCTTTTAAATATGACAACAAAATGAGTCAGGAGATGTGTGTTATGAACTGAATGTTTGTACCCCACTCCCCAATTCATATGTTGAAGCCCTAACCATCAAAGTATCTGTATTTGGAGATGGGACTTTTAAGGAAGTAATTAAGGTTAAATAAGTTCATAAGGGTGGGGCCCTGATCCAATAGGATCAGTGTTCTTATCAGAAGAAACACCTTTCTCTTTCTTAGAGGAGAATTTGTTTTCTTTCTCATCTCCTCTGCATTCACACCAAGGAAAGGGCATATAGAAAGGTGGCCAACTGCAAGCCAGGAAGGGTTCTTACCCTAAACCCAATTTGCTGGCACCTTGACCATGTACTTCTAGCCTCCAGAACTTTGAGAAAATAAATGTTTGCTATACCCAGCCTATGGTATTTTGTTTTGGCAACTCAATGAGACTAATACAAGATACACCAGCTATTTTTGGGTTACACTAAGTTATTGCAATTTGGTCTCTTTAATATCTTTTGTTTAGGTTTTTATCTAGCTCTCCAATGTCAGTCTATATTACTCAATGATTTTTATCTCTAATTGCACAAAGTCTGGGAGATCATTTTATATCCCTTTATTCCATCCACATTCCATGCTGCCTCCTCCCTCTACCTGCTCTCCTGACCCCCTACACGTAGAGAGCCTAGTCACAGGTAGAGGTAAATTTATGTTTCATTTTTCTAATTACAAATTCTTGGTCCTCCAACATTTTCTGTTGGGTCAGGCTGAGTAACACTTGCCTAATTTCCCGCGACTCTTCAGATAGCATGCTCTTCCAATGCCCAGTGACTGATACATGTAAGGACTTTTCTCTTGTCCTAAATTATTTTTTCTCTCTTATCATATGTCCTTTATTGTCAGTCACCTCAGATGCAGGCTTCATCAATGATCTGGTAGGGTCGGCTCTGGCACCTTTAATGGCACTTAACAGAGATAGCATAGAAAGAAACATCATGACCACAGAGAGAGATACCGTGTATAGAAACACTCACTTTCTCTCTCTCTCTCTCTCTCTCTCTCTCTCTCTCTCTTATAATTATAGGGAATGAAGTTTTATTTCAGAATTTCAACTGAAGCAATATTTTTGTGATTCTTGGCCTCAGTGCCATAAATGGGTAAAGACTGACTTTTCTAGCAGAGAACTGTGTTATCATGAAGATGAGAGAAGATTAAAAGAAAAATACACTCTACAGTCCTGCCACTCAACTGTGTTGCTAGGACCATCAAAGATTCCCACTGCCAGTTCTACTTAAGCATTCTTCATAGCTTGACTCCCTTCCCTCCCTGAAGCAGACCTCTTCTGCCTCAGCTGCTTTGGACATGGGCCCTTTGATGGCAGAGAAGGCGAAGCATGTGTAGGTCCCCAGAGGTGCTGAGAGTGCTTCCTCACAGATTCCCAGGTTTTCTCTCACAGAAGTTAGGAGAAACACATCTTAGAAATGGCACACACAGAGCTTTAGGGCACCAGACCAGATTGGAGATGAAGGGTGTGTGACTTAAACTAACATCATGGCCTGGACAACAGCGCCCACTGAAGAGAATTGGCCCAGGTACAGTGAGGTGAGTGACAATGCCAGGGAGCACAGGATGGATACTTACTTTGTCTCTAGAGGCTGTACTAACTCCTGATAAAACCTGGGGCTTTCTGGACTGTAAGACTTTTGTCTTCTTAGATGAAAGTTACCTCTTGTAAACAGTCAGTTTCTTTTAATATCAATGAGATCCCAGCAACCCCACATGGGAAGCATCATCCCAAGTCTGCTAAGGAAACAGATTAAGGAAGGTTTTATTACTTGCTCAAGTATCTAGAACTAGTAAATGTGGCTGGCATTGAAAATCTATTTTATCAGAGCCTAAAATCTGTATATCTTTCCTAAAATAAAAATGAAACATGTATTTTTGATAGAAATATAAAATACTCAATGTGACCCCCCCCATCTTTTGTCCAGACCACATTAGCCTTGGAATGGATACTATAGTTATAACTACAATACAAACATGTCTATTCTAAACCTTGAACAAGGCTCTGTTCAGATTCTCCCTTCCCCTCATTCTTCCCTAAATATTTCTAGGCTTCCTTAGGAAAGATTGCAAACACAGTCTTCTCAATTCCCATTAGAAGCCACCATTTTTCATGTTCGTGTTTGAGTGGTAATGTCATCTTCCCAGGTCTTTGATTGAAACATGGCCTCTGTGAGGGTGCCGCAAATCCATCACTGTCCACCAGCACCTACAGAGGATGATACCTTCTTCTTCAACTCAGACAGGACTAATTCCACCTGATATTCACGCTCTTGGGTTTTCTCAGGATTCCAGAGAGCTTGAAAAGATGACCAGGAAAAGGGTGTCCAGTGCCCACCTACAGATACTACATGCTGCAGGAAAAACTAGAAAGTGGACCATGCTTCTAATATTTGAGGTTTAAGCAGACACCTCTTTTAGATTTGTTATTTGTTCCCTTCTCTCTTTTTCCTAGCCATCTCTTCCTTGGACTCAGACATGAGATCATGGATTCAGGGCCATAGGTCAAGAGTATATGATGCCTTTGGACATTATAAAAAGATAACCTGTTGGTTATCATATTATCCTAATAAACTGACTTAGGAGGAATGAGACAGTTTGCTGATATATACCAGTAGATTGCTGTACTACTTACATAAACTTGTAGTTTCTGTACTATTATCAGCATCCTATGTTTAGCTTACACGAATGCAAAATAGATCAAATACATTAAAATCAAAACACAATCACAGGGTTCATGAAACAGAGTGTTACAGCTTGCAACTAGTAATCCACAAAGCTGCATTCAAAGCCTAGCTTTGTTACCCACAAGCTGAGCAGCATTGGGTAAGTCATTTAATGCCTTGGGCCCTCAATTTGCTCATCTGTAATAGTATCCGACATGCCTTTTGGAATTTTATGTGGATCAAATAGCCTTTTGGAATTTTATGTGGATCAAATAAGACAGAAGATGATTAAGAATGTTGGACACATGTAAAGAGCACCAAAGAACAGCTAAAGCAACCATGGATGCTGGGCACAGTGTGTGATCATGCATGAAAGTTTTCCTTACAAGGGGAAGCTCCCGGTTCGCTCAGCCTTAGGAATGTGCTGGGGAGGGAGCTCTCTGTATCCTCCCCACCACATTTTCACTCCCAGTTTAACAGCGGTCAAAATTTGAATATGTAAATACTGGGGATGAGCAGGCATCCAGTACATGAGGAGTTAAACTGCAGCTTGCTTTCTTCTAGGCCAGTACTCAGGTATCTTAGTCAAACCTCCCACAATATGGATATCATCAAGCTCCCCCTTTTCAAACAATGACTGACATGTTCACTAATGGTTTCCTAACTCTGTATGTCTTTGTTTTTTAGATTCACTTTACTCCTTTTAAAATTCTCTCTTTAATACATATATATTTTGAATTAAAATGAAGTAACAAATCTTTGTTTTAGAAAAGCATTTTGAGACAATTCCTTGGGATAATTGAAGGTGCCCCAGGGTGACACAAGCCCAGGCCTGGAAATGACCGTAGTAGAGCAATGTCACTGACAATCAGCAAACGCCAGGTCATTCATGCTTCAGGTGAAGAGAGACAAAGGGAGAATGGTGAGGAACAGAGCCTCAAAGGCTGCTTTTCAGTTCGGCCCTGATTGGTTGGACTGCTAGCTTCCACAGGCTGGGGCTGCTGACAGACTGGGTGTCTAGAGAAACAAATAAAATGCTGCAACACCACACAGCCAGGACACTGCCCTTTAGGGAGAATTTTTCAATGGCTTCAGTTTGGAGTGTTGGAGAGGGATGTCACTGAAGCCACTGGCAGGAAAGGCACTCCATACATAGGACTGCTGCTTGATGTGCTACTGTTCAAATCCTGTGTTTTGCTTGTTTGTTTGTTTGTTTGTTTAGTAGCTGCTGAAGTAGTTCTAATACTTGGACACATTGCTTCTACTTTCAGTACCCACACCAGACAGATTGGGATTCAAATCCTGGCTGAGACTCCTCAGTGACTTTACACACATCCTGAAATTTCTATGAATTTCATTTCCTTATCCATACGAGAAAGTTCATGCAAACCACTTGGCTGCTGTGAATTTTAAATGAAATAATCTATGCAAAATTTCTTGTGTAATGCTTAGCTAAGAATAGCCATTTAAAGACTAGGAATAAATATTAAGGGAAGAATAAGAATCTAAAAAACAAAACGTGTGAAATCTATGTCTAGTTCAGCCTCTGATTAGTTTTGTGAGTTTAGGCAAGTCATTTAGCTGCTCTGTCCTTCAATTTACCCATCTATCAAATTGTCAGCTGGTATTTGATAGTTTACCTATAGTGGTTGAGAGTGAAATTACTTTGCAAATATTATGAGCTTAACATATATTTGTCAAAGGGTCAAATAGGTACAGAGAATACTTTGAATAATTAAAATGACTATAGAAACACACACTTAAGCACATTAGAAAAATAATTAATGTGCCTGCATTCTCAGAAATTTCCAAATTTTAAGGTAGTCAAGAAAACACCTATTTTTTTCCTTTGGAAAATGGTTTGTTTTAATTATGTTAGCATATTAAAAATTAAAGATTTCTTGGGCAAAACCACATAAAAACTTTACAGTTTGTGGACAGTCCCTAGTGCATTCCACTAAGGACAGTAAGATGAATGCCAAGGAGAAATTTTTTTTTTTAAATCTTCCCTTCTTCCCCTTCCTCTGCTCTGAAACAATCATCAATTACCCTTATCCACTGGCACCATCTCATCTAAGTTCATTTTCAAGATGAAGTTTCCTCGTTGGATGGTAGCTGTCCAATCCTCCTTCTGTCCATCACTGACTGCCTCCGAGCTGTCCTCGGATTGACAGTTTGAGAGCGAATCAATAATAATTATCTGGCTGCAGCCATGGTGAGCTGTGTAATTCTGCCACGGGACAGCATTGTGCAAACAGAGCTGCATCTCCGGTTGCAGGTTTAAATATGCAGGCTGGGGCTGTCCATTTAGGTGTGCTGATCATGTGATTACCGGGAGGTAGTGCTTCTGTAGTGCTTCTTCCTGCTGCATTAAAACCCTTTCAAATGAAACACTCACCTTCTGGGACTCTGCTGCTGGCCAGCATTGTACTATGTAAAACACTGCCTTCAGGGCCTAGAACATAAATCAGTGATTTAAAGGCACAGCCCTAGGAGAGAAGACACAGTTTGCTTCCCTTGCTTATATAGACTTTGGAAATAACCACTAATGGTGACTGTGTGAGCACAAATAAAAGAATGAGATCTCAGATATGTTTGAGTTCATATTTATTTCTCCTCATCCTAGCCAACGAAGATAACTGTTTTCTGAAATAATTTGTATCTCACTTTAAAGATCAGAATTAGTACAGTATTAAAATTTTGTTGCTATGAGAGGCATAAGTTCATCATTTTTCATTAGAACAAGAAATTGTTGCTTTATTGAGTTGACTATAACATATTTTTTTAAAGCAACTTTATTATACATAAGTAGAAGATGGTCCTGGTTGCTGATGTGGTTACTATTATAAATAAGCAACAACATTTCATTGGTTATAATTAGGGCATTTAAATACTGAAGGTGGTCAAATTTCACTGGTGTTATTTTCTGGGATTCTGTTTCTGTCAAGAAATTAGAAGAGGATGAGTTCTTGAGGGGCATAATCAATTTCCTAACAGAACTATATGAGAGCTGGGCGTGCATCTTTCAAAGTGGGGCAATCATAAAATCCCAACCACATAGGATTTGTACACCTGGAATACATAGATTCAGAACATAATCTATATGTTATTAATGTGATTAGAAAACGATGAAAAACAAATAAAAATGATGTGTCCCATAGTTACCTGCTCTATGCTGTTTTAATTCTTTTTAAATATTATATATTCATATGAATACAAATACACATGTATAATTTTTGAAGTAAAACAAAATCTTAGCATTTGTTTTATATACTTCTGTGTATGGGATCCTTTCATTTTTCTGTATTTTTTCTCTAATGTAAAAATCTTAAAAGTAAATACATGTAAAAAATGTAATGAGGTTCATTTGGTGAAGAGTAAGTTTTCTCATCATTTGATGCAATGAAACTGAAGCAGAGTTACTACTCAACAAAGATTTTATGTAGGTTATTTGAAAATTGACTGCAAAATTACTAGGAAATGTAAAATTTCTTCTGACTCTAAGATTGTGGGGGATTATTCTCCAAGAATATAGGTGGAAGAGAAACAGTGGGAAGCATGTGTTATTAGAGGGAAAATTACAGCAAAGTGTTAGTTGTGTTGAGCTTCGTCTATAATTACTGAGTTTGGCAACATTAACAGTTCTTTAACTCATTATTGCTTTATTTCTTCCAGTTATTTTCCTGGTTTCCTAGTATTTTAGTAGTAAAAGAATTTCTTGAAGGAGAGAAGATATAAAGTTGATCACGGGTAGCTTAGCTATGACAGAATTAATAACAGGATCAAAGATGAGTAGGGAAGGGAGACTCAGATAAAACAGAAAAAGTTCCCTCCCTCCCTCCCTTCTTTCCTTCCTTCTTTCCTTCCTTCCTTCCTTCCTTCCTTCCTTCCTTCCTTCCTTCCTTCTTTCCTTCCTTCCTTCCTTCCTTCCTTCCTTCCTTCCTTCCTTCCTTCCTTCCTACCATTTAATCAGCTAACTAATCAAACAGATAGTCAACTAAACCATCCACCTTATTAACTACCCTTTACTTGCAGAGCATATGTATGAACTAGATCAGAATCTTGTCCTTTGAGAACATGCAGACCAATAATGGAGAGAAGACATGGGGATACTAATTATGTCCCTATAACACAGGGGGAAAGTACTAATTGCCAAACAAAAATACAGAGAAAGTGGCAAAGGGTTTCAGAGCCTGGACAGATTTCTAGCTAGGGGGTTGTATTTGTAGCGAAACCATCCTGTGATCAAAGAACATACCTGTTATTCTGCAACAAATTAATTAACTGTTAAAAAGTCAGGGAGACATTTAAGAGATCTAAGAAAAATGAAACAGCAATAAGTTAAATAAAATTAGAAGCATAAATATTGGGCATAATGGGAATAATTTTAAATGATATGAGAAAAGTCTATAGAAATAGAAATCACATGATAAGATCTGGGTTTTGGAAGTCAATAAAGACAATAATGTATTTCTGTATAGAAAAATATTCTTTGAGATTTGTAGCCTCTCTGCTATTGAGTTGAATGACAGAGTTATTATTCTATTTTAACTTGTAAAACTAAGAATTTCAATCCTCACCTCCTTCATGAAGACTTTTATATTTCTTATCCTTACAGGTCGGACTTCCTCTGAACTCTTGCCGTCTCTACCATTTGCACCATTCACTTGATCATTAGCGCTTTCTGCCTTGTATGACACAGAGGGCCCTTTCAGGTAAGCAAGATACGCTGCTTTACATCTCCTGCAGAAGCATGAAAACAGACATGCGCACCAGAACCATGCTCACCAGGAAGAGTAACATATTCCCTGACTTCAACTTGGTAATAAAATGCCAAAGATGGGCTGCTTTGTGGGATCCATAGTGTTTTGGCCAATTATCAGAAAATTTCATGCGAAATAACTTGTATAGTTGTAAGGAAGTACCAAAGTCTGCTGTGGCTACAGGAGTAGTAACAGTGAGATTTGACTTGTCGGTGGCTCTTTCTGCTGGCTTCCCCTCACCCCTGCCCTTGCTTTTCCTAGGTGAAGGGAGGAGAGGGGCAAGTGGCCTGTAGGCGGGAGATGGTGGGTAGCCATGGCTGGAGCTGGATTACTCTGAGTGCAGTGAAACAGCCAGCTGCGGCGCCTATTCAATTCATTGTGTAGAGTAGAAGGAAAAACAGAAAATAGTTAATTGGAGAAGTTGGGACAGGGGCTCCCTAGGAGGCAGGAGGAGCAGGTGTAGCTGGTAGAAACTGTTGGGGTAGGCAGCTGGCCCAGGAAGTGGACTTAGCCTGGGACTGGTCAAAGTACTCAACATAAAAGCAGAACCCACGTTGGTGCAGAGCACAAAAGGTGACCTGATACCAAGGCGGACCTCATGTGCATGCGACCTGTGCAGTAGCATGGGGCTGTGCACTTAGAAGGGCTCCTTGCTTGATTTGATGAGTGACCATCTTAAAATTCTTAGTAATTTCTGAACAAGGGGCCCCATGGTTTTATTTTACACTGTACCCTGATAATTATGTTGCCAGTCTTAGCTGCTCTGGTCTGCATTTGGAGTGCACAAAGATGTCTCAGGTGGGCAGTGACAGGGTTTTCATGATGTTGAGGAGGGAAAACTGGTTATCTAAACCAGCATATTTAAAACCCATGTCCTCTGGGTTTGAGCTCTCCCACAGAACTGAATACTTTTAAGAGTAGGGCCCTCCTTTTCATGGTGCCTCAGAGGCATTTGGCTGCTTAAGGATGAAGCTGAACATCATTTTTTCCAGCCACTGGCTGCCAGAAACTCATTGAAGTAGTCAATGAATGCAAACTGTAGTTTTTTTGAGATGCGTATGGCCACAGAAGTTGCTGTTGACACTCTGGGTAGAGAACGGAGGGGTTATGTGGTTGGAATCAGTGGTGGGAACAATAAACAAGGTTTCCCTATGAAGCAGGCTGTCTTGACCTATGGCCCTGCCTGCCTGCTGCTGAGTAAGAAGCATCCCTGTTGTAGACCAAGGAGGAGTGGAGAGAGAAAGCACAGATCTGTTTGGGGTTGCCTGTGAATGCCAGTCTCAGTGTTCTCAACTTAGTCACTGTGGGGGAAAAAAAGGGGTGGAGAGGAAGATATTCCTGGTCTCACTGACACTACTGTACCTTGTTGCCTGGGGCCCAGAAGAGCCAGCAGAACTCGCAAACTTTCAATCTCTAAAAAAGGTGATGCCCACCAATATGTTGTGAGAAAGCCCCTAAACAAAGAAGGGAAGAAACCTAGGATCAAAGTACCCAAGATTCAGCGTCTGGCTACTCCATATGTCCTGCAACACAAACATTGGTGTATTTCTCTGAAGAAGCAACGTATGAAGAAAAATAAGGAAAAGACTGTGGAATATGCTAAACTTTTGGCTAAGAGAATAAAGAAAGCCAAAGAAAAACTCCAGGAACAGAATGCCAAATGAGGTAGGCTGTCCTCTTTGAGACCTTCTACCTCTAAGTCTGAGTCCAATCAAAAATGAGATTTTCTAAGAGTTACAAATAAATAAGAACAAACATTAAAGAGAGAGAGCGAGAGAGAAGGGCCTGTTCCTGAATCATCTCTATAATTTTCACAGTATATAACTTGATCCTGATGTATACAGTTCAATGAATATATTGATTAGTTGATCGAAGAACCGATGGAAATAAGTAATATTATCCCAATCAGAATTATAAAGAATTCCTTATGTGATTTTGTGACTATATAATAAACTCAAAGAGAATGTACATGCTTTAACTATATTGCATGGAAGAAAGAAATGAATGCAAAAAACCAGCAAAAGCCCCCAAACAAACTCACATTAAAAAGTGGCAATGTGGTAAAATTAATTTTTCCCATTTATTTTCAACAGAGTTTACACAATATGCTTCATATCCTCTTACCGTCTCTACATGACAAAAATCTATACATATACAAATAAAGTGAGTTAACCTTCACATCTTGATATTTGTATCATGAGGAACACTCTGAGCTTTCAGGGCAGGGATTTGTCATATTGTGATCCTAAGAGCTTCAGGGAATGGACTCTTGGGTCCAATGGACAGGCCTCTGTGGCATATTCAATGTCTGATTATTGTTCACCTTGGTGTCTGAAAGCTGAGCATGGGAGCCTGGCTCTCCTGCTAACTTACTGTATAAACAAGTATGCTGTTAACCTCTCCATGTCTTACTGTTCTTATATATAGACTGGGAATTATAACCAGTTTACAGAGCTGTAAAGATTAATAATATGATGCATGTTTTTACATTTAGTACAGTGCCTAAGACATTAGAAGTACTCAATAAACATTCATAATGATGACAATTTTCAGAAAAAATTAGGACATCATACTAATTTTAGCTACTAAAGCATTCCCCAGGTGGGCAGGCAATTCATGTAAGGAGTGAAAATGCTTGGATTTAATCTCAAGGCACCGCTCAGGGTTAGGGGGAATCTTCCTCAAATGTCCTCTAGGACTGATCCAGTATTCCTTGAAGGAATGTACCATAGAACTGAAATGACCAATTTTGTCTTTTGGGGGTCAGAAGATGAACTGTGGTTTGGACAACCCTGTATCAACAGAGGTGGCAGCATCATCAGGAGCTATGGTGATGGTGGCAGGAGGAAGATGGTGGTGGCTAGCTGTGGCAGCAATGGCATCTATGATGAAACTAGCACCCATAAAATAAAAATAGTAGAAGTGACTACTTAATAGAAGTGTTGGAAAGATTGAGTGAGTTGGGATGATTAAATGAGATACTTGTCAAGCAGTGAGCACAGTGCCTTGAGCTCAATGAATAATAGCTGCTATTGTCCCTAGCATTTCTACAGACAGTAGCAGGACCAGCGGGGTTGAGAACAGGGGAGAAAAACAATGGCAGCATTAACCCAAAAACATTGGCCATCTGTTGGACTCTGCTTGGACTCTTAGAGCCTAAGACCAAGTTCTGGCTCAGAGCTCTTTCTATACCCTTAGGCCGTCTCTGGTTTAGTAATACCTTCTACAGTCTGAGTGATTATTTTATCATGAGATTAAAAAAATTATGTTTTTAATAATAACTAAGTCTGTTCCTAGGAGAAACAAGTCAGAATTAAGAGCAAATCACTGTAAGTTTCAACAACTTAAACTTTTAAAACTCATTAGTATTTTTCAATATGCAAAGAGGACAAGGTCAATGGCACTTACATTACAGGGTTGTCACGAAGATTTAAGGAGAAAATGTAAAGCAAAACCTTCTTGGGGTTCCAAGTAATATAAACATTTTCCTATATTTCATGCTAATTAGCATTTGGAGACAATTTGACAGGTATTATTTCCCTCATTTTATAAATGAGGAACTGAGTCTGGAGGCATTAAATAATTTGCTCAGAATTAATGACTAGTGAAGGACATAACTAGGATGTGGAACCTCCCCACCACCCCTATTAACAAAAAAAAAAAAAAAGAAATCAAACCTCTATCTCTTTTCATTTTTAAAGCCTTGGAATTCTTTCTCCATATTGAATTGTCACCCAAATCCAATATACAAAGCATAAGAAGAAGCTATGTTCCTGCTTCAGCAGGGATCTGAGGAGGAAAGCTGGCAATACTTTGCTTTCTACAGAGAAGACTTCCCAGGAAGCTGAGTACTTCACTTTGCCACCTTTACTCATCCCAGCCCCTAAAGTTAGATATCAATCATATCTGTCAGGAGGTTGAACCAGGAGACCGTGATGGCCTCTGAACCCCAGACAACACACAAAGGTTCCATTGAGGGGTGGGGGTTTGGGAGATGCGTTGCTGAGATCTCAGCCACCGTGGGCAATGCTGTCTGTGGCTCTGTTAAGCCTCGATATCACTTGTCTTGGTACCACTTGTGCCTCTTGACTTTCTGGTGAGCTGTAGTGCTGTTTCTAGGGCAAATGGAGAATCTGGAGAATTATTGTTGGGTAAGCAATCAGAAAAAAAACCAATGTTCAGAAATAGCTCAGTGCTTCCAAGGATGGTGGAAAAAAATATCCCCGCCAGGAAAATAGCTCAAGGTCAGGATGTGGGCATCTAGCATTTCTCGCTGCAAAGTCAGAGGCTGGTAGAGTTAGGAAGGTTTCACACACTTGGTGGTGACTTTAGTGATGGCAATGCTCTGAGAGCTCAGTCCTTGACAATAGGTTTATAAAATGCATATTTCTTGGCTCCTGAAACTACTTGTGAAACCTAATTAGCATAGGCAAAAGCATTCCCTGAGCTAGCAACCTTCTGCCAGAACACAATGGGGCGGGGGCAGTTTCGGCGGTGGTTGCCTGACACCTGATGTTTGCTGGTTTGCACCCAGAGCCCAGTATAGAGCATTGGGATGGTGTGAGCCCCACTTAAGAGTCCACATCAGCAAGTTGTAAAGGGATTGTGTTATAAGAGCTTATTAAGAAGACATGGCCAATCCATGTCTCATCTTAGTTCTTTGTCACCCTTGGTGGGGACATAAAAGAACACAGTGGTTCCTGAAGCTCCACATACAGGAGGTTGAAGTGAGAGGCAGGAGTCATAGGGTTGCCCAGGTGGGTTCTAGGCCAAGTAAGGGGAAACCCACCCAGAGTGTCACTGAAATATGGGGACCCAGGGGAAATGCTGCTCCTCAGTGAAGAGAGTGCCCCAGGGAAAGCCAGACCTTGCCTATAGACCATCATGAGCACCCCCTCAGTAAAGACCAGCAAAGAGCAGAGGTCCCCAGCCTCCAATGGGAACAGCCTAAGCAAGATTGGGACAGGGGGTGAGACAAGAGAGGGGCTTAGAGTACGAATTTAAGGAGGCTTTCCCTCTCAGCATTGGGCAAGCGCAGTGTTGGTTTCACCTTTGTCTCAATCTAGTCCCTAACCTGTGAATCAGAGTGGATGGGAGATATCTGTCTTTCCTATCCACCTTCCTATTCCAACACAGGCCAGAGCCTCAGGGAGGGAGAATGGGCCATGAAAACAACTGCATTTCCCTCCTCCCTTCTTCTTCCTCCATCCTCCTGGAGTCACAGTTCTAACCTCTACAGACTAGAGCTTTAAGCTGGATGTAAGGGTGAAGGTTGACACTGTCTTGGGCTATATTTAAATAACTGAAAGGATCTGAATAATTGTGGAATTGGGCTAAGGTGTCATCAAAGCGGCCATGAGCAAATAAAGAATTGGGGCATTGATATCACACAGTTGAAAGGTTGCCATTTAAAATAAGCAAGTTTATATAACAAGTTATTGGGACTCTTCAAGAAAAGGTTGAATAAGCCATGTTTAAGAGGGAGGAAGGGAAGGCAGAATAGAAAAGGGGTCAGGGAGGGAGACTCAAAATTATCTACTCTTTAAAATCAGTGGTCCTGTGGAGATTAGATGTCCAGCCAGCCTAGGTTTGGGTCCTGGCTCTATCGCCTACAGCTGTGAGATTTGCGCTAAGTAGTCAAATCTTTGTTTTGTGACTTGTGAACAGGAATAACAATACAGACTCTTATACCACAGTACTGTCATGAGGATAAAATGACAGGATGAATAAAGCACCTGGAATTATTAACACCTAGAAGAGTCAATGTTGGCTGTTCCCACCAGCCTTACCTCTGATTCACTGAAGGGAAGGAACTTCCACTGTGTACCAGTATGAGTGTAACTTGGGAAAATACAGAACTGGGTGAAGAGGAACTCTAAAGACAAAAACAACAATAACATGCTGTCAGCCTGTATAGAAATATAATCTAAGTTTATAAAGTCAAGAAACATTTGAACTGAGTGCTGAAGTGTTACTGAAACTGGCAGCCTTGTGAAATTTGACTGAGGTTATATTGGTCACATAAGGATGTAACTCTTCAGTGCTAGCAAATTTGTGGACTTCAAGATGGTGTATAGGTAAAACGAATTTGTAGTGTTTAAGATGATTGGACGTAACTATAGAGGGTAGAAATGGAGCTTGTTCTTATAGACATTTCTGATGAATAGATTAGAAATCATATTTTTTGAAGTTGATATTATCAAGATCAACCTTATTCTCCTATGAGGTGGCTGTCAGGGAGACTGTCAGGGACAAATACCACTTACGATATTTTTGAAAATGTTCATGTGTCTAACAAAGTTCTAGGTATCCTATGTGCATTTACAGATTTCTGGAGGAAAATATCTGCTGCATTTAACAATTGTATTTGTTCTTTATAAGTAAAAGAAAAAAATTAAAAGAAATTAGCCAGAGGCATTGTAATAATACTGAGAACATTAATAGGAGAAATGACCACATACGCAGGGTGAATGGTCTATTGTGTAAACTGCATCATGCTTTGACTTGATATTATGTTATGAAAAGACAAAAAATTTTGTTTGCATTAATAGAGAAATTAATTTCTTTATCTTGAAGTTTAAATTTGGAAGTATCCCATCTTTTCCTCTCCCAACATGTTTTGGAAGGGAGGGTAATTACTATATTGGTCTTTCTTGGAAATCTAATACTTTTCTCATTATCATAATAATGGTATTTATGCTGTGGAATCAGTAGATATTTTTTTCCAGTGGAGATTTCATTTTAAACCTCTTTGTTTAGACATTTAAAATCCAGCCATAAATATCTATTTGAAACTGGACATGGAAGGATTGAAATTCTGTATAGTCACATTGGAACACTGAAATGAGAGTTCATTAATAATGTATTTAACATTTAAAAAATATTTATATCAAGCAAGGTTTTTTAGGTCTGTTTTAAACTAAGGAAATATGTTAGACATATTGCTTTAGATTTTGTTGGAAAGTGGGCCATACCTGTTTTATGCAATGTACAATCTGTATTTCATTGAAATTAATACATTTATGGCTTATTTATCCAGTGCTTTTTAAATTATCAACAGTTTACCTATATTATAATGAGAAAAGCCATGTGTGTTTCATGTAGATACATATGTTGAGTGAATTAACACCAAACTCAATATCACACAAAAGAAACAGGTGATCTAATGAGTACATGGGTGATATCAAAAGCAGTCTCTACAGTATTTCTTTCCAAGAATATGATTTGCAGTGGGACCTCTTGGCTTAGTACACAAAGAGAGGAGACAGGGAAGGGAAGTGTGGCATTTTACACAGTTTATTTTCCGTTATTGTATTTCATTTTTAAAAGAACATCAGAATGCTTTGGGAATTCTATCACTGCCTAAAATTCTGATGCCAATTCCACATTTCATTTTAAGTAGATATAGTGATAAAATTTAATATGCCTTAAAATAAAATGATATTAAAAACTTACAAGAACAAACATCCCTCAATGAATGGAACAGATACATTTCTGAAAGAGAATATTTATATATTTAACTCTTTAAAAACACCTTTATTATAGTAGCTGTATCATACAGATTTGTATTTTGAAACCTCTACCAGAATCAGGGCCTATAGGAATAATCTGTTGAAAGGCTATTAATAATCTAGAGTATAGTTTTATTTTAGCTGCTATCCTTTTAATTTATATTTAATATGATTTACTTTTCACCTTTATAAAATAGAACTTACAGTTCATATTAGCGTAGGATAGGCTCTTATAAGTCCTGCAGTAAGGAAACAAGAAATTCCACATACCCCAGTGCTTCCCAATATTATTGACTATGGAAGACTTTCAGTTCATTTAACCCATCTTTATATTTCTAGGAGATGAATGTTCCACAAAACCCAATGTGGTAAATATCAATATAAAATGATTATTAGTATTTAAAAAAAATGTGTCTGATGCCTTCCATTTGAACGGCATGATACCACTTTTAGCTGAAGTTGACATCTTAATGAACAGTATAAGGTAACCACTATGAGTCCTCAACAGAATCTTCTAACTTTCTGAAATCTGGCTTCTATAAAAAACACAAAAGAAACCAAGACATATCTCTAATTATTCTGATTTACTTTAGATAGACTGGGCATTTACATTATTGAAGTGTATTTTAAAAATGCATAGACAGTTATGTGCTCGGCAAATCTAATCACTATATAAGTATCAACTACTTAATCCTCATAATGAGGTAGATATTATCCCATTTTAGAGATGAGGAATTAAAATGCAGAAAGTAAACACAGTAGATGATAAAGCTGGGTTTTGTCCCCAGGCAGCTGAAGTGTTCCTACTGTACTGGTCGTCGTCGGCAGCCGTCCGTCTCGAGAGACGATGGTGTAGCTTCTTAAGAGTCTATCTGCACCGCCGAGAATGGCTGTGCAGTCCGACTCGGGAGTGACATGGTATCTGTCTCCTCCCGTGTTGAATCGACATCTTGCGATGACGCTGGAGTGTCCTCTCCAGTGAAGCTGAAGCTACAGAGCCTGGGCAGGGTGATATGGAGGGTCTGCTGTTGCCCATGCAGCAGACCCCCCTCTCTTCGCAGCTGAAGGGTCCAAGGGAAAGACGGAGTCAATACAGCTTGGCTTCAGGTGCGCCGCAGGAGTTGCCGGTGTTGACTACAACGTCGAACCGCCTTAGGGACTCCGGCTCCGGATTTTCTGTCGGGGTTTACTCCCTTAGCCCTTCCCCTGAAGAGGTATGCCACAAGGCAGCGGAGGTTTTTTGGAGTCAGAGTTTTCCTTCTCTGATGTGCCCTGACTGGAAGATCGAACCAGTGACACTTAGCTCGCAGGCCGACGCTCAATCCACTGAGCCAAACCAGCCAGGGCCAACTGTACTGGTACTGTTGGCCATTCCCCCAGATTATGAAGATGCCGCACAGCTTTTCCTCTGTCATATCCATGTTAATTAGGATCTCTGAGACTGGGAGGAGCAAGTCAGCAGTCTTTCATCATAAGAGAAAGGAAGCATGAATGGAAGTCAGCATAGGCCTCACATATCTCACCTTGATGAAGCTGAATTCTAATATAATGTGGTAACTTTTACCAGTGTTTCCTTTCTTGTTCCACTGTTTACCTGGAGCTCAAATATGGATCATGTTCAGTGTCTTTATAGTCAACTAGCCAGAGATGCAGAGAGGCCAAGTGTTTGGGAATAAGACTCATTGAGCCACATTCTAATCTTTGATCTGCCACTAAGGAGTGGATGACCTAAAATAAGCCATCCTTCCTCTATGTGCCTCAGGTCCTTCATCTGTAAAAGAGAAGTAATCTAAGGGACTTTTAAGACCCTGCCCAACTCTATAACTGTATACATGATGCTTATTTTTAAATTGTGTTTTTCATTAAAGAGATTGAAAACTAGAAGATTGGAGTCACTGACAAGTGTTTTTTCCTCTCTGTTTATGTGTGTATTTCTTAGAGTGGATTGAAGAATTTCATGGTTGAGGAAATGCCCTGAATGGTGAGACTGTGATGAAATGACTCTAAAGGTCCTTGGTCCCTGATTTCTTACAAATAAGCGTCTTCACAGCTTTGTATCTATTCAAGATAAATACCAATCTAGGAACATTCAAGATAAATTCTAGTCTAAGACCTCCCCTCCCCAGTTGTGAGCCTATGAACAAAGAACTATTTTATTCATCAATATATTGCCAATAGTAGTTATCACAACATGTTGCACATAGTAGGGACATAACAATATTGGTCAAATTAAACTCAACTTGGGAGATTTACTTGATTAAGTGTTTAGTCAATTGGTAATATTTATTGAAAATCCAACAGCATGGGCAGCAATATGCAACCTGAGAGGTGATATAAAACAGAAGGTCCTGGCTGTTGATACTTTTAGAGTTTGGTGGTTAATTTAATAAAGAGAATCTATTTACATCTGGTGCAATATTTCCTGGATATGTGGTTTGTTCACACCTTGGCATAAAAACATCCACCAAAACAGAAATAAAAATCTTGGTAAGATTGTCAAAGGCTAAAGAGAAGGCTATAGCTCTGGCTGGGTGCTCAATTGTTTGGAGCATCATCTCATGCACCAAAAGGTTGTGGGTTAGATCCCTGGTCAGAGCACATACCTAGGTTGTGGGTTTGATCCCCAGTCAGGGCATGTACAGGAGGCAACCGATCGATGTTTCCCTCTCACATAGATATTTCTCTCTTTCTCTCTCTCCCCCTTCCTCTCTTTCTAAGATCAATAAATGTATCCTTGGGTAAGGATTTTCAAAAATGTTAAAGGAAAGACTATATATCTAACTATGAGATTAGAATGTCAGGGTGGTATATGTAAATGTAGTCAGGTACTCAGGCCTTATGCTTTAGTGTATGAAAAGAGTGACAAGGTCAAATCCCAGAATGTTCCTTTTCTTCAAGACAAACAACCCTACATGTAACTTCTCCACCATCAGACATTGATGAGATTGAGGGGGATATGACCTATTAGTAGGCTCTCATGATAACTAATGAAAAAATTCTGACACCATCAATAGAAGCATAAAACCGTAGCATCTTGGGCACATCCTGACAGAAGATTTAGCTTAGTCAAAACCTCTGAAAATAAAAAAATGAGATTCTATAATTTTGAAAATGGTGGAAGTATCTCATTCAAATGAAAAAGAATTGACTGTAAATCTACATTTTCTTGGTGAAAATTGGAGTTTATTAGTATAATTCATCAAATTAAGAAGCAAAGTTGATTAGTTATTTGATTGGGACTGCATTGATTAAGGCTTAAAAAAAACTATAAATGTAATCAAGAAAAATATTCTTCCATGTGGGAAAAGTATCGGGCTGACATTTAGCAGACAGTTGCTTTTTATAGCAGCTCTTACTTAATATTAACAATTATGAAGATTTACTAGTGTTTGACTTAGCATAACTCTTGGGAAATCTGTCTTAGAGTCTGAAGAAAAGGGCTTGTCATTTCCTAGGAAAATAAAAATAGCAAGATCTTCTTCCTTTTAGGAGAAATAAAAGTAGAACAATAATCTTGGGCACTTGCCCCAGTTAGACATTTAATATGAATAATTTGGGCAAGAATCATCCCACTCCAATGCTGTTTCTCCCTACTCTCAGCACCCCTCTGTATGCTCATGGGTTGGTAAGTATTTAAACTTGTTTCTTCATTTCTGGGTGTGTAGAGATAGCCTTTATGGATGCAGGACAAAGAAGCATTTGTTTTTAGAAAATAAAATGCTGCCCTTTCACTCAAAACATTTTTTTTCCCCCTGGAGAGCCTCTACAGATCAAACATATTCTTTTTCACAATTGAACCAATCCTTGCAAAAGCTGTGACTGTGGTTTTTGATTTATTCTGCCCTGTGATGAAAGGCCAGCTCTTTGAAAACGATTCTACCAATGGCTCTTACTAGGGAGAGCAGCCCAGGTGGGAATGCAGAAAACATTTTGAAAGATGGAAAGTGAAAATATGCTTTTGTTAAAATGCACTTCTTTTGGGGTTCTTCCATTTGAAAATAATTGCTAATGTCTTGAAGGATTTAAAAATATTTACAGCTATTATATGCCCAGCCAATGCTATATAGTTTATTTTCCAGAGCTGTGAAATCTACTTAAAGTCACAGCTTCTAATTCAGACTGGAAATTATTCTCATCAAGGCAAAGACTTTACCCTAATCGACATCCATATAGCTACCATATGCTGCCAGTAATTCTGAGTAATTCTGTCCAAATACATCCTATCTGTGACCACTTTTGCTCCTACCTTAGCCCAAGATAATAACATCTCAGTATGAACAACTGTAAAGGCTCCAAAAGAATCTCCCTACTTTCACACTAACACTTCTTCCCTTGGAAGTCTAACCTTTCAAATATAGGCAGCTTTTAAAGCTTAAAATAATTCCTCATTACCCTCCAAAGGATTTCCAACGTGCTTGGAATCAACAGTGTGGTGAGTGCTAGGAGAGGAGTATATAAGGGAACTAAATGGTAATGGAAAACATACAATAAAGATTAAATTTAAAATATTTAAGAAATAAAAATAAATAATTAATTAATTTAAATCTTTATTGTATGTTTTCCATTACCATTTAGTCCCCTTATATCCCTTTCCCCCCAGCAATTACCACACCATTGTCCATGTCCGTGAGTCCATTTTCTTTTTGCTCAATCCCTCCACCCCTTAACACTGCCCCCCCCAACGAGCTGTCACCCTGCTCTCCACCTATGAGTCTGTCCACATTTTCCATGTTAGTTCATTAGATTCCACATGTGAGTGAAGTCATATGGTATTTTTCTTTCTCCGACTGCCTCATTTCACTTAGCATCATGTTCCCTAGGTCCATTCATGCCATCATAAAGGGTAAAGAAGAACACAGTAGGAGGAATCATGCTACCTAATATCAAACTATACTATAAGGCCATAGTAATCAAAACAGCATGGCACTGGCATACAAACAGACACATTGATCCATGGAACAGAATAGAGAGTCAAGAAATAAACCCATGGCTTTACTGTCAATTAATATTCAACAGAGAAAGAGCCCAGGGGGGGACCAAGATGGCCGCAGAGTAGGAACAGCGTTCTCAGCTCGCTCCTGTTAAGGAGACAATCCAGGAGGAACAAACTCGGGGAGGAATGACTGAGTGAGTGGGAATATCTGATAACGTGAATGGGGAGGAGATCGTGGGAGCAGCGTGGAGGGGGGTGGAGGGGTTTATCACAAACTGCAGGCTGAGTCATTCTGAGACTCCGTGCGTTTGCAGTATCAAGCCGGAGAGCTCACTAGCCGGGAGTGAATTCTTGTAGGGAGTTAGGGAGAGGATTTGGCTGAAAAAGCCAGAGGAGGGAGAGAACAGTGAACAACCAGGACTGGGAGAAACTGTGTGACCTGAGTCTAGAGAGAAACATCCTCAGCTGCAACCTCCGACGGAAAGCTCGGCATCCCGGGCGCGCCCAGCACTTGCGCTAGGGCCCTACCGAACAAAGGAGCAGTTTTGGGGCTAGGAGACGGGCCGCACAGAAAAGCTGCTGCGGAACTCCGGACCGGGGGAGAACTGTGTTCTTGAAATCAGTGTTTGCTCTTTAGTCGCGCTAGAATCCCACAGAACAAAAGGCAGGTTTGGGGCTAAGAGAGAAATAGGACGTGCAGGGTGTGTAAGTAGGGAAGAGAGCGGAGGCGGAGGTTCTGGAGGGGAGACGGTTTTAGGGCAAGGAGAAGGGCCCGCAGGGAAGGGCTGCTGCGGAGCTCCAGACCGGCAGAGAGCTCCGGGGAAGGAGAGTGCTGCGCTGACCGACCACACTAGAGTCCCACAGAACAAAGGGACGGAGCTGTGGCGGGAAGAAAGATAGAGCAAGCAGGCCGATAGACAGGGAAGCCAGAGGAAGCGGTAGCTCGGAATAGAGACAGTTTTGGGGCAAGGAGAAGAGCACAGGCAGGAAAGCCACTGCAAAGCTCCAGACTAGGGGAGAGGCCCTGGGCAGGAAAGGGCCACTGGGCCCGGCACTTTGACCGACTGTGCCAGAGTCCTGCAGAACAAAAGGACGATCTTGAGACAGGGAGAGAGGTGGGGTGCGCTGGCATATAGACAGGAAAGAGAGCAGAAGCTGTAGCCTGGGAATAGAGACAGGACCGGAGGCAGGGCGGGGATTGCTGGCAGGCACAGGCTGGACCAACAGAGGGAAGGAGTAGCTGGACAAGCCTGAGGAGGGCTGAGGCTGCCTCAGGAGGGGACAACTAAAGGCAGCTCACAGCAGAGCGGTGGTAGGCCCACGAAAAAAAGACTAGCAACCCCAGAATCAAGCAAAACCCTCCCACAGCCAGCCAACCAACCAGAAAAGATTTGAAACTCATGGAATTTTGAATAGGAGCAGACTCAGGAAGGAAGCAAGGAAAAACCAAAAAACAAACAAACCAAAAATACCCAGAGACTGTGCATAAAAGTTGAATTGAGTTAAAATCCTCATTATTTTATCTCTCACCCTCTAACTACCCCTACCGTCAGTCCCTTCTTATTCTCACTCCTTTTCTCCCCTCCCCTTCCCTCCCTTCTCTCCCCTTAGCATTCTCCCCTGCATCCTATTCTCAGTTAATTTTATAATTTTAAGTTCTCTCCCTTTCTCATCCTCTCCTTTCTCTGCGCTACGCACCCTCAACTTTATTAAATTTCTTTCTTTATTTTGTCCCCCTTCAGTCTACATTCATTTTTCTTTCATCTCTTGTCCTTATTTTCCTTCTCTCCCTATACATAATCTCTCTCTCTCCCTATTACACTTTATATTCTAATCTCTTAATATTCAAATTATAATTCTAATCTATCCCCCTCTCCCTTTACTCTCCCATTCCTACCCCTTCTCTTTTTCTACCCCATCCCCCCACTTCTTTCCCTACCTCTTGTATTTCTCTCCTTCATCCTATCTTTTGCCAACTCTTCAATTTCAATCCTCCCCTCCCTAATATCTCCTCTTCCTCCTGAGTTCCTTCCCTCCTCTGAGCTCTTTTCCTCCCAAATCCTCTTGCTTTCCTATCTCCTATTCCTCTCTCTCTATATTCACCTTTTCTCTCTATCTTGCAACTTTATATCATGTTTTAATCTCCTAATCTTTTTTATAACATATAATTTAAAAAAGAATTTTAATCCAGTCCCCTCTCTTCTACCTCCCCTTCTTCTTTTGTTCTCTCTCCTACCCTTCTCTTCTCTACTTTCTCTCTCTCTTTCCTCTCTCCCTTCCTGTCTTGCTATTTTCTACTCCGTATTTTTATCCTTAAAAAATTCTCTCTCAATCTATTTCCTACCTTCTAACCTCCCCAGCCCTCTCTTTCAATTTCTGGCTGTCTGTCTACCTGGATGTCTGTTGTGTCTACCCTACCTCCCACGCTAATCATATAGTATATACCGATTATATAATCCTAATACTATACACTTCCACTTTCACACTCCACACTGTAACCCTCCCCTCCTTTTCAAACAGACAGTGTAAGTGTTAATTGCTCTCTTACATAACCTTGATCCCAATTGCTAATATTAATACTCTATCAACTTCCAGCTCAAAAATTACCCTTCCTTCATTTAAAACAACTCCTTTCTATTTCTCCTACGAAATAAGAGTCCCAGTATCTCCACAAGTATATTAATACGGGCTCATTTGCAGCCTATAGTGGGATTGTATTTGGGGGAGACATTGGAGGGTGTGGGTTTCTTGCCTGGGTTGTGTAATTATGTTTTAGCAGCACCTTCACAAAAGATCTCAAGACAAGATGGGCAGAGTGACTCTCAATCAACTAACCAGAGAAAAAGATCCACCAAAAAGTAGCTGAAATACAACCAGACAGATTAAAGAAATATCATCAAGGACAACACAGACGGAGATCCAGGAGGGCGGAGGAGTAAGTGGAAGCTACACTAACCCCCTCCCAGGACCAGCCAGGGCTGACTCAGCCCCAGTACAGCAGACAGACCATCCCCCTCCAAGTGGTGTCATACTAAGGGGAAATAAAAGCCCTGCCTGTAGGAATTAAGTTGCCACACCCACGGTCCTTAAGCCTGACGGCTGATCACAGATTGAGTATAGTAACAACTAAAGAAGAGAGACAAAGGCAGTAGATCCCTGGAAGTCTCCAACAGGCTGCCTAGGGCCAGTCTGGTACATGATCTGATGCTACCAGAGGCAGATCCAGGAAGAACTGATCATTCCAAGAAGCACCAACAAGCAAAAGGAATCACAAAAATGGGGAGACAGAGAAACAACCCCCCATCAAAAGGAAAGGTAGAATCCCCAGAAAGAGTGCTAAATGAAATAGAGGGGAGCAAAATATCAGATACAGAATTTAAAACATGGATTATGGAGAAGCTAAATGAGCTCAGCGGAAACTACAAAGAACTCCAGAAAAACTACAGTGAACTCCAGAAGAACTATAAGGAACTTACTGAGAATTATACCAGCATCAAAAAGGACATGGAAGCTATCAATAAGAGCCAGGAGGAAATGAAGAATACAATCTCTGAATTGAAGAACACAGTAGAAGGAATTAAAAGCAGGTTAGAGGAAGCAGAAGATCGGATCAGCGAGCTGGAGGACAACGTACACAAAAACTCCCAGACAATGCAACAAAATGAAAAAAGACTGAACAAGACTGAAGAGGTTCTAAGACAGTTGCAGGACAACATGAAACGTAACAATATCCATATCATTGGAATTCCAGAAGGAGAAGAAGAAGAGCAAGGGATAGAAAACCTCTTTGAAAAATTAATGACAGAAAACTTCCCTCACATGAGGAGAGAAAGAGTCACGCAAATCCAGGAGGCACAGAGGGTCCCAATGAAGATGAACCCCAACAGGCCCACCTCAAGACACATCATAATTAAAATGGCAACATCCAAAGACAAAGAGAGAATCCTAAAAGCAGCAAGAGGGAAACAACTAATAACATACAAGAGAGCTCCAATAAGGCTATCCTCAGATTTCTCAGCAGAAACACTACAAGCCAGAAGAGAATGGCAAAAAATATTCCAACCAATGAAAAACAAAGGCCTACAACCAAGAATACTCTACCCAGCAAGGCTCTCATTCAAAATGGAAGGCGAAATAAGGAGTTTCTCAGACAAAGGAAGACTAAAAGAATACATCTCCACCAAACCAGCAATGCAAGAGATGCTAAAGGGTCTGCTCTAAGAAGATAAAGAAACAGAGAGAAACAGAGAAGAACACGAGTACAAAGGGGGAAAATGACAATGAATAAGTACTTATCAGTAATAACCTTAAACGTAAATGAATTAAACACGCCAATTAAAAGACATAGGGTAGCTGAATGGATTAGAAAGAATGACCCACATATATGCTGTCTACAAGAGACCCACCTTAGAACAAAAGATCTACACAGACTGAAAGTAAAGGGATGGAAAAAAGTATTTCAAGCAAATGAGCATGAAAAAAAAAGCCATGGTAGCAATACTTATATCAGACAAAACAGATTTCACAGCAAAGTCCATAAAAAGAGACAAAGAAGGGCATTTCATAATACTTACGGGAAAAATCCATCAAGAAGATATAACCCTTATAAATATATATGCACCCAACTTAGGAGCACCCAAATATGTAAGGAAAATTTTGAAAGACTCCAAGAAAGATATAGGCAGCAACACACTCATCGTAGGGGACTTTAACACCCCATTGTCAACAATGGACAGATCTTCAAAGCAAAGAAACACCAAAGATATTGAGGCACTGAACAACACTTTAGATCAAATGGATTTAGTCGATATATATAGAAGTTTACACCCCAAAGAAGCAAAATATACATATTTCTCAAGTGCACATGGAACATTTTCAAAGATAGACCACATGGTAGGACACAAAACAAGCCTCAATAAATTCAAGAAAATTGAAATTATATCAAGCATCTTCTCAGATCACAATGCCTTAAAATTGGAAATCAACCTCAAGGAAAAAACTCAAAAACATTCAAACTCATGGAGAATGAATAACATGCTATTAAATAATGAATGGGTTAACAATGACATCAAGGAAGAAATCAAAAAGTTCCTGGAAACCAATGATAATGAACACACAACAACCCAAAACCTATGGGATACAGCGAAAGTAGTCTTAAGAGGAAAGTTCATAGCAATACAAGCCTACCTAAAAAAGCTAGAAGAATCTCTAATAAAAAATTTAACCCTACAGCTACAAGAACTAGAGGAAGAACAACAAGCAAAACCCAGATCAAGTAGAAGGAAGGAAATCATCAAGATCAGAGCAGAATTAAATGACATAGAGTCTAAAGTAACAATTCAAAAGATCAACAAGAGTAGGAGCTGGTTCTTTGAAAAGATAAACAAAATTGACAAGCCTTTAACCAGGCTCATCAAGAAAAAAAGAGAGAGAACCCAAATAAATAAAATCAGAAATGAAAGAGGAGAAATCACAACTGATACCACAGAAATACAAAGAATTATAAGAAATTATTATGAACAACTGTATGGCAAGAAATTTGACAACCTAGAGGAAATGGACAGATTCCTGTAAAACTATAGTCTGCCCAAACTGAATCAAGAAGAAGCAGAAAGTCTGAATAGACCAATAACAGCTAGCGAAATTGAAGCAGTAATCAAAAATCTCCCAGCACACAAAAGCCCAGGACCAGATGGCTTCACAAGTGAATTCTACAAAACATTTAGGAAAGAACTAACTCCTATCCTCCTCAGACTATTCCAAAAGATACAAGAAGAGGGAAGACTCCCAAACTCGTTCTATGAAACCAGTATAACCCTAATTCTAAAACCAGGTCAAGACACAACAAAGAAAGAAAACTACAGACCAATATCGCTGATGAACATAGATGCTAAAATCCTCAACAAAATATTGGCAAACCGGATCCAGCAACACATTAGAAAGATCATACACCACGATCAAGTAGGATTCATCCCAGGGATGCAAGGATGGTTTAATATTCGCAAATCAATAAACGTGATACACCACATAAACAAAATGAAAGACAAAAACCACATGATCATATCAATAGATGCGGAAAAAGCATTTGATAAAGTACAACACCCATTTATGATAAAAACTCTCAGCAAAATGGGAATAGAGGGAGCATACCTCAACATAATAAAGGCCATATATGAGAAACCTGAAGCCAACATCATACTCAATGGGCAAAAACTGAGAGCATTCCCCCTGAGATCAGGAACAAGACAAGGATGTCCGCTCTCTCCACTCCTATTCAACATAGTCTTGGAAGTTCTAGCCACAGCAATCAGACAAGAAAGAGAAATAAAAGGCACCTAAATTGGAAAAGAGGAAGTAAAACTGTCATTATTTGCAGATGACATGATAGTGTACATAGAAAATCCTTTAGACTCCACAAAAAAACTACTCAATCTAATAAGTGAATTCGGCAAAATAGCAGGATACAAAGTCAATATTAAGAAATCGAAGGCATTTTTATACACCAACAATAAAAACTCAGAGATAGAAACTGAAAGAAAAATCCTATTTACCATAGCAACAAGAAAAATAAAATACCTAGGAATAAACTTAACCAAAGAGGTAAAAGACCTGTACACAGAAAACTACATAACACTGAAGAAAGAAATTAAAGAAGATACAAATAAATGGAAGCGTATACCATGCTCATGGATGGGAAGAATCAACATCATTAAAATGTCCATACTACCCAAAGCAATTTATAGATTCAATGCAATCCCTATTAAAATACCAGCAACATATTTCACAGACCTAGAACAAATACTTCAAAAATTTATATGGAACCAAAAAAGAGCCCGAATAGCCACAGCAATTTTGAGGCAGAACACAGTAGGAGGAATCACAATACCTGATATCAAACTATACTACAAGGCCACGGTAATCAAAACAGTCTGGTACTGGCATAAAAACAGACATATAGATCAATGGAACAGAATAGAGAGCCCAGAAATAAGCCCAGGTTCATATGGTCAACTAATATTTGACAAAGGGGGAAAGAACATCAAATGGAGTGAAAAGAGCCTCTTCAACAAATGGTGTTGGGAGAACTGGACAGGGACATGCAAAAAAATGAAACTAGACCACCAGCTCACACCATACACCAGAATAAACTCAAAATGGATCAAAGACTTAAATGTAAGCCGTGATACCATAAAAGTCCTAGAGGAAAAAATAGGCAGGAAAATTTCAGATATCCCACGTAGCAATATTTTCACTGATATATCTCCTAAGGCAAGGGAAATAAAGGAAAGAATAAACAAATGGGACTACATCAAACTAAAAAGTTTCTGCTCAGCTAAAGAAAACATCAGCAAGATGCAAAGGAAACCAACCATATGGGAAAATATATTCGCCAATGACATCTCAGACAAGGGATTGATCTCCAAAATATATAAAGAACTCATACGACTCAACACCAAGAAGACAGACAACCCAATTAAAAAATGGGCAAAGGACCTGAACAAACACTTCTCCAAAGAAGACATACAGAGGGCCCATAGACATATGAAAGTATGCTCAACATCACTAGCCATCAGAGAGATGCAAATTAAAACCACAATGAGATACCACCTCACACCAGTCAAAATGGCAATCATCAACAAATCAACAAACAACTTGTGCTGAAGAGGGTGCGGAGAAACGGGAACCCTGGTGCATTGCTGGTGGGAATGCAGATTGGTGCAGCCACTGTGGAAAACAGTTTGGAATTTCCTTAAAAAACTAAAAATGGAACTGCCTTTGGAACCAGCAATTCCATTGCTAGGATTATATCCAAAAAATCCCAAAACACCAATTCAAAAGAACCTATGCACTCCAATATTCATAGCAGCACTATTTACAATAGCCAAGTACTGGAAACAACCTAAATGCCCATCTGTAGATGAGTGGATCAAAAAACTGTGGTACATTTACACAATGGAATTCTATGTAGCAGAAAGAAAGAAGGAACTTCTACCATTTGCAACAACATGGATGGAACTAGAGAAAATTATGCTTAGTGAAATAAGCCAGGCAACAAAAGAAAAATACCTTATGCTGTCACCTATTACAGGAAACTAATGAACAACACAAACAAATGAGCAAAATTGAACCAGAGGTATGTAAACAAGAAGTAGACTAACAGTAACAAGGGGGGCGGGGGGGAGGAAAAGAAAGGTGTAAGGGGATGGGTCAAGTTAAAAAATATATATATATATATATATGAATGACCCACAGACAGGTGCAACTGAGTGGGGACTAAATGTGGGGGAGGGGAGGGACAGGGTGCAGGGAAACAAGAGGGCTAAAAAGTGAGACAACTGTAATGGAAAAACAAACAAAAATTTTTTAGTGGGGGAAAAATGAAAATATGAAGAATGGAAATGCCAGTTCAGTGAATATTAGGACAAAGATTTTCCTTCACGTTGTATATTTTTCTCCCTATTTGATCCCTCCAGAGTTTGGCATTCTAAACAAGTAAGTAATGACATAAGTTCCTTTGCATAGAACTAATAAGACCAGTTGTCAACAGAAGTTCTTTTTTTTTTTTTTTTTTTTTTGACCAAGTCTTTGACTGGAATGTCAAGCCTAAAGGAAACATACTTGGGCTCAGATTGTTACCAGAAAGCCCTGAGGAACTGGGAATGACTTTAAAAGGAAATAAAAGCCCGTGAGATAAAAGGCCTGGTACCATGGTTGGTTGTGCGGTCCACAGCAATCTTTCCAGGGAAGGAACGAAGGTTGTTTTCCTGAAAGATGACTAGAAGGGACCTTAAGGCACAAGGAAAGACCAGAAAGACTTGGAAAAAACAGGTGTGTACAGGCAAGGATGAATGCCAGATATGTGGCACAGCTTCTGTGCCCTGAAGAACAGACTGAAGGTCACCCCAAATATTCCTTGGGTAAGTTCCAGCAAAGCAGAACTAAAGATCATAAGTGATCATTTGCTGCACTTGTTATGTTTATGCAAACGAACAGGATAAATTAAAAATGGACTTAATGTAGTCCCTTTAAAGACAAGGAGGGTAACCTTAGGGAGAAAAATTATTATTCAAGGAAAATCACAATGATCAGTAGTAGAGTATAAAACAGGGCAACTAACCGTCTTAAAAGTTTCTTCTCCAGATTTAGAGACTTGTTTGCGGGTTATGTTACAGAAATTAACACGTGTTTTTTGTTTTCAAAGGACATAAGCCAATGATCGCATTACCTGAGTGATTATCTGTACGCATAAGCCTCACTTAATCCTCTCTGCAGCGCTGCCTCCTGAGACTCAACGGTTTGGCTGAACTAAATGGCTGGGTTGAGGAAGAATGGGGTGGTCTGTGGGCTTCACTTTAAAACGGGTTTCTCTTTTCTATCCTAATGGCTTGGACAGAAAAGGCCCAGAGGTCTGAGAGGAGGAAAAACCTAAACTATTTACCTCAGCCCAAACTAAGTATAATGGGCAAAAGGGTTTTGGACAGGCGAGATGTGCCTAGCACACCTTCTTACAAAGAAGCTTTTTTTTTTTTTTTTTTTTTCCCCTAATATGGAACATTGAAAAATTAATCCCTGCCTTTTGTCATCTAGTAGTTATGGATTGAATGATGTCTTTTAACCCTTTTCGCCAAATCTGTTGCCCCCAGAACACAACAAGGACACCAGCCTGTTAAACCAAGCACGCCGTTGACCGGAGACAGCCAACTGACCTGGAGTCTGCACGATCCTTCCCCATGTGGGAAGGCCACCCTCCCCTCCACACCCCCACTCTTATTAGGGTTTTCTGGACCCAAGGGTAGGTAGGACGATGACCATGTCCAACTTGAAGCAGCTAGAGGAGCTTGAGACCTTCGCCCATTGTCCTTTACAAGATTACAAAGGGTCCTAATATTTGAGAGGGGGGGGGATAGTTAATTTTTACGAACCAGGGGTATGGACTTGGGGGGGATTTCTGGGGGAGGGGGGTGCTGGGTGGAGGGGAACAAGGGGGAGAAAATTGGAACTGTTGTAACAATATAATCAATAAAAAACATTAAAAAAAATTCAACAGAGGAAACAAGCACATACAATGGGCTAAAGGTAGTTTATTCAATAAATGGTGTTGGGAAAATTGGATAGATACATGCAGAAAAAGAAAACTGGACCACCTTCTTATACCACACAAAAGAATAAATTCAAATGGATGAAAGATTTAAATGTTAGAACTAAAACCATAAAAATCCTAGAACAAAACATAGGCAGCAAAATCTCGGACATTGCTTATAGTAATTTCTTTCCTTTTTTTTTTTTAAGTATATTTTATTGATTATGTTGTTACAGTAGTTCCAATTTTTCCCCCTCTGCTCCCCTCTGCCCTGTACCCCTCTTTTCTCCAGCAATCCCACCCCTCTTAGTTCATGTCCATGAGTCATGCCTATAAGTTCTTTGGCTTCACCCTTTCCTATATTATTCTTAACTGCCCCCTGTCTATTTTGCACCAAACAATTATGCTTCTTAATCCCTGCACCATTTCCCCATTCTCCCCTTTCCCCTCCCAACTGATAACCTTCCAAATGATCCCCATACCTATGATTCTGCTTCTCTTCTGGTTTGCTTAGTTGGATTTTGTTTTTATTTTTTATATTCAGTTGTTGATAGTTGTGAATTTGTTGTCATTTTAGTGTTCATAGTTTTGATTTTCTTTTTTTTAAGTAAGTCCCTTTGACATTTCATATAATAATGGCTTGGTGATGATGAACTCCTTTACTTTTACCTTGTCTGAGAAGCACTTCATCTGCCCTTCCATTCCAAATGATAACCTTGCTGGATAGAGTAATCTGGTTGCAGGTTGCCTTTCATCACATTGAATACTGCTTTCCAGTCCCTTCCTGTATGCAAAGTGTCCTCTGAGAAATCAGCTGATAGTCCTATAGGCACCCCCACTGTAGGCAACACTCTGCCTCTCTCTTGCTGCCCCCAGGACTCTTGTCTTTATCTTCCACCTTTGGCATCTCAATTATGATGTGTCCTGGTGTGGTCTCCTCTGGGTCCAGCTTGCCTGGGACCCTCCGTGCTTCCCAGACCTGTATGTCCATCTCCTTCACAAGACTTGGGAAGTTTTCCTCATTTTTTTCAATTCTTATTCCCTCATTCTGGACTGGTTGACTGTTTTTTTCTTCCTTACATTCCAAATCATTTACTTGAACACTGGTTTCCTTCCCTTCACCATTGGGTTTGTGTGAATTTTCCTTCGTTTCACTTAGCATAGCCTTCACTTCATCTCTTATTCATTTGCCATACTCAGGCATATTTGTCAAGCCTGTGAGCATCTTTATCACCAGTGTTTTGAATTCTGTGTCTGTTAGGTTGTCTATCTCCTCATCTGTTAGGCTGGCTATCTCCTCATCGCTTAGTTCTCCCAGCGGAACATTAATCTGTTCCCCCTTTTGGGCCATACTTCTCTGTCTCCTCATCTTGACAGGCTCCTGTGTTTGTTTGCCTCTGTGTCCCAGGTAGAGCTGTTGCTCCTGTTACTTTGTAAGGGGTGGAGCCTTTGAGATTTGTAAGTGCAGGATGACATGTATCACCACGTTGTGGCGCTGTATGTGGAGGAGGGGTCTGAGAGGGAACAATGCCACCTGCCCAGCACTCGCCCCTTTTCCAGGCACCTCTCCCACTTCCACACCAAACTGGCACCCCTCTAGCTGCTGCCCTGGCCATCGTTCCCAGAGTGGATGCACCTGCGGATGGTCTAGGACCATGGGGACCCTTTAAACAAGTGGACTCTGTTGAGAGACCAACAGTTTCTGCCTCCGCCCCAACCCCCACTGGTCTGCATAGTCAGAAGCAATGAGGCCTGATTTTCCCCAGTGTGGGGACTGTGAGCTGCGAGGTTTGGTGAGGAGCTGGGAATGCTCCCCAGGTGTTCCTCCTGACTTTTAAAAACGTGTGACTGCGCTTTCTGCTGGCCTGCTGCTGCTGCTGCCACTGCTGCCGCCACCACACTGCATCCTCTCTGCCCTCGCTCTGCCTCTCCTACCTGTCTGGGTGAGTATTTCTTCTTTATATCTTTGTTTGCTGGACTTTCATGCAGTTTGATTTTCTGGAACTTCTGGTTGTTTCTAGTTTTGAGGTAGTTGTATTCCTTCTTAGTTGTGGAGGGAGACTCAATGTGTCTGTCTAGGCCTCCATCTTGGCTGGAAGTCCTTATAGCAATTTCTTATTGGCTATTTCTCCCCAGGCAAGAGAAACAAAAGAAAAAATAAATAAGCAAATGGGTCTCTATCAAAAAAGTTTTTGCAGAGCAAAGGAAATTGTCAACAAAATAAAAAGACAGCCCACAGAATGGGAGAATATATTCTCTGATACATATTATAATGGATTAATATCCAAAATTTATAAAGTGCTTACAAAATTCAACACCAAAAAACCCAAAAAAATCTAATTTAAAAAATGGGCAAAGGATCTGAATAGACACTTCTCCAAGGAAGACATACAGATAGCCAATAGACATGTGAAAGGATGCTCAATGTCACTAATCATCAGAGAAATGCAAATTAAAAGCACTATGAGATACCATTTCACATCTGTCAAAATGGCCGTCATCAATAAATCAACAAACAATAATTGCTGGTGAGAATGTGGAGAAAGGGGAACCATTTTGCACTGTTGGTGGGAATGCAGACTGGTGCAGCCACCGTGGAAAGCAGTATGAAGATACCTCAAAAAACTAAAAATTTATCTGCCTTTGACCCAGGAATTTCACTTCTGGAAATATATCTGAAGGAACCCAAAACACTAATTCAAAAAAACATAAGTAGGCCCTGGCTGCTGTGGCTCAGTGGATTGAGCATCAGCCTGCGAACCAAGTGTCACTGGTTCAATTCCCAGTCAGGGCACATGACTAGGTTGAATATCAGGTCCCCAGTTGGGGGTACATGAGAGGCAACCACACAGTAATGTTTCTCTCCCTCTCTTTCTCCTTTCCCCTCTCTCTAAAAATAAATAAATAAACTAACAAATAAATAAATAAAACTCTTTAAAAAAAAAGAAGAAAATAAGTACCCCTATGTTAACTGCAGCATTATTTACAGTCCCCAAGATATGGAAGCAGCCCAAGTGTGTCCATCAGTAGATGAGTGGATAAAACAACTATGGGATATTTACATAATGGAATACTACTCAGCTGTAAAAAAGAAGAAAATTTTATCATTTGCAACAGTAAAATAATTTCTTAAAAAAATTCAAAGTTCTTACAAATCCAATATGATCTTGCTTTTGCCTCTCAGCCCTCATTTCTACCTTCTTGGTTCACTCTGCTCTAGACATCCTGTTCTTTCTGTTTCTCAAAACATGCGGAGCAAGTTTCTGTCTCAAGGCTTTTACTGCTCGCTCAGCCTGGAGCCCAAATCCAAGAATTCACCTGGGTCTTTCCCTCACTTTATTAAAATGTCTCTACTCAATGACATATCCTCAGAGAAGCATTTCTCTGTCCCCATGACATTTTCTAGTTCTTTTATTCTGTTTCCTTCTTCTTCAAAGCGCATACCCACTAGTTGACATACGTTATTCATTTATTTTATTGTCTGTTCCCTAAACTAGGACAATATCTCCTTGAGGGCACAGACTTTGTTTTGTTCATTACTATATTCACTTTACATCATCTGAGAAAATGTTTTCAATAAATGAATTAAAGAATCAACCTCTAAAACTTCCTCAGTGACTGTATTTGTTTGTGAGGATAACATAACAAAAGTATCACAAAGAAACAGCAGAAATATATTTTATTACAGTTGTGAAGGCAAGATCAAGTTATCAGCACCATTGGTTCCTTCTGTGGGCTGTGGGGAAAAATCTGTCCAATGCCTACCCTTTAGCTTCTGGTGGTTCATTAGCAATCTTTGATATTTCTTGCTTGTAAAAGCTTCAACCTGGTCCCTCCATCTTTACATTATGTTCTCCCTGTGTGCATGTCTCTGTGTCCAAATGTCTCCTTTTTATAAGTATACCAGATCTGTTTACATTCCAGGTGCTGAGGGATTGGACTTTAATATATGAATTTGGGGAGGCCACAAGTCAACCCTTAAAAATGCCTCTCCTTATGATTATGGTCTGGCTTGGGAGCTAATTATCTGATAATTAACTCTTGCTTTGCAAATGAACGTGGAAGATAACACCTGTGGGTGATTTAGGACCTGTGCTTGTGCTTTCATTCCTTTAGCACTTCATTGTTGGAGAGAGGATTGGCTTCTCTTCTGACAACGTTTTTTCCCATCCATGAAATTTGTGCCTGTCTCCCAATGGATCACAACTATGCTCCGTATGAGAAAAGATCCTGGGTAGGATGACAGAACTTGAGCATTGCTGCAGTGTCAGCTTCTCCCGTCCTGCATACCAGCACCACCGAGGGTGCTCTCTTTCATTTCGTGCGTTGTTCCCTATCTCAGGAGCACCCAGAGATCTGGAAAACAGCCTGTGAGTGAGTATAGGTTTCCTCATGTTCTAGGACTCACAAGAGTTCTCTACTGTCACACAAACCCACGCTTGGCCTTAAGCATTTGCTAAAATTTCCTGGTTTCTTCTTACTTGCTCATATGGTAGCTAGCACATCTTCCTTCTGTGCTGAGTCAGCCTGTAGGGCCCATTTTTTCATGGAGGTATCTGCCTCTGGGCAATTCAAGCTACTTCGTTGATGTCAGGTCACCAAGAAGTTCAAAAAAATTATAATTTTATAGTCTATCTGGCACTTCTTTATTGTTGGAGTTGTTAGCAAATTCTTTGTAGTTTTCTATATCCCAAGCAGAAATATAACTCTTCTACATTCTTTATTTTATAGAAGTACAGTGCAACCATGGAATTGCATTGATGTGACCGTTAGTAAGTGACAAAATGAAAACTAGAACCCAGGCCCTCTGCTTTCTTATAAAGACTCATGCAATTGTTTCAACATGCCTAGGACATCCCTCCCCACCTGATTTTTCTTTTCTTCTTCTCCTTCTCCTTCTCCTTCTTCTTCTCCTTCTCCTGCTCCTTCTTCTTCTCCTTCTTCTTCTTCTTCTTTGATTCCCATCCCATCTTTCAAAATCAAATTTCCTCCAAGGTCAAGTCCTTGGTCTTCTGTTTGTCTGCCTCTTCTCCCTGGGTCAGTTTAGTCATTCTCAAGACCCCACCTATTATCTTCCTGCTGATTGCTCAAAATACCCATTTTAATTTTTATTTGTAATCTAGATACCATCTTTTTACCTACTAATTAAATTGCTCTACATGGATGTAACTTCATCCTCTCAAATTTAACAAGTTTTGAACCACATATTTAACCTCTGTATTCCCTGCCCTCCCCTTTTTTCTCCCCATTTTCACATCAGTGCTGTTTGCTGACTCCCATTTCCTTTTGGTGGTAAACTCCTCCTGATTCTGTGCTATCACAACCCAGGGTTCATAGTTTACAATTGTTTGTTTATCTATTCCTGCCAGTCTTCACAATAAAATAGTCACATTTTCTCTCTGATTGGCCTTTCTGATGGCTTCTCTCTACTTTGTGGTTTAGGTCATGTTTTAGTCCATCTGAGATGCTGTAACCTAATATGATAGACTAGGTGGCTTATAAACAACAAAAATTTATTTCCCACAGTTCATGAGGCTGGGAGGTCCAAGATCAAGGTGCCAACAGAGTTGGTGCCTGGGAGAGTCCACTTTCTGGTTCGCAGAAGGCTATCATCTTGCTGTGCCCTCAGATGGTGGAAAGGGTGAAGATGCTCTCTAGGGTTTCTTTTATAAGGGGTGCTAATCCCATTTACAAGACCTCTACTCTCATCACCTACTCACCTCTCAAAGGCCCCATCTCCTAATACCATTGCACTGGGGATTAGTTTTCAACATGTGAGTTGGGGGTGGGGGCACAAAAATTTAGTCTATAGTTGGCCCTTTCGGTCTTATTATGAATTATTGCCATGATAAGCATTCTAAACATGTCCTTGGCCTTCCTTTCCTTTTCCATCCAACTCCTATTCCCTTATCCTTTCCTTCCTCCCCACCAGTTGCCAAGCACCCACAATAAACAAAACTCCCTGAAACATAGCTTTTACCTCATCAACTCTCAGCTTAAGAATCTACAACAACTTAATATCATTCTGTGGATTAAATCCAAATACCTTTTATTCCAGAATTTAAGGCCCTCTGTCAATTCAGTTTCATTTCTGTTAACTCAGTGTCACTTTTTATTGTGCTTATTAGAGTTACTTTAAAGTCTACTTTTATAAGCTTTCCCCACTCCCAATGCCCCATCCTCTCTCTCTCTCTCTCTCTCTCTCTCTCTCTCTCTCTCTCACACACACACATATACATGTTATATGTGGGCATGTAGGTGCTTAAACAATCATTGTCCATTCACTCAATTACTGAAAACAGCTTAACTTATCCAGTCTGCTATGTGTACCTAGACATAGGTATAATGAAGTTTTCTTTCATTGGATTGGTACAGTGATGAAAATATGATTCTTTACTTTAGAACTACTTTGTAAGAATAGTTATAATTAAAAAAAAAATAGATGCCATGAGGAAGAAGCTCTTGCCTTTAAGTAAAGAATAATAAGGTTGGTAATTAGATTTAGATTTCTACATGCATTTGGTGGCAGACTTAGGAAGTTTTCTCTTAAACACAGCAATGTGCTGTTTAAATGAACAATAGATGAAGAAAATTATTCCCCCATGGAAGAGTCTCTTGAAATTTTAATTTTGGTCATTTGAATGGAGATTGTATACCAAGAAGCAGAATGTCAAAGATTATTTGAAATCTGTCAAAAAAATTACTGGCTATTTAAGACTTGTATTTCCTGGATGACTTAGAGAGAGGGCATTAGGCCTGGTGGTAAATCTTGGCTTGTTTGAGAGCTTGACTCTGTATATATTATTGAAGATGTCTACTTTTCTGAATTATTTTATATAGGGAAGGATGGAGAGAAAAAACAGTGATGAAACTAGATGGAATTGTTTAGATAGAAAGAATACCCTTTAAGTGTAATTCCCTTGATAGCATTAATTTGGTAAAAACCTAGTATATGATCTGCTCCTCACCCTATATTTAGCATCCAAAGATCACTTTTTTAAAAAAGCATTGTCAATTCTAAGCTTCAGTAGCTCTTATTTGCCACCGACAATGGTACCTTGTATTCTGTATGCCAAGCAACTAATAAGAGCCTGGTTAAAATTTTGGTGGAATCCCTAGAGGATGAGTAGGAAATGCCACTAGACCCTACACAGTCTATCCGGATTTCTAAATTCTGAGCCATTCCACCCCTACAGCACCTATTGCTTCTTTGACTTTAATAATTTTTGTGTATCTCAATGTTTGCCTCCAATAATACTCAGGCATTACATGGAAATGGCATGTGGAAGTTCACATTAATCATTGCAGGACTGTACTAGCAGATATTGGTAATTTGTTCATTTTTTATCCCTCTTTAATTTCTTCCCTCTTTCCTTCTTTTCCTTCATCCTTCTGATCCTTTCATCCATTTTAAGAGGAGGTATTCAAAAGATGGTACCTCTTGACTTAAGTCAGCTATTCCACCCTTGATTAAAAGTAGGTGATTTTCCCTCTTTGTTGCTTTTATTTTTCCCTCTTTTGAGTCTTCTGTAGAGATATAAGGATAGTCTGATGAGGAAGGAATGGGAAAACAGATAGAGGAGAAAGGAAATGAGGGAATGCAGATGGTAACACAGAGGTTAATTGAGAGGACTAACAGCCAAATATGAGAAGGGAAAAATAAATTGAAGTTGTAAAGAAAGAAATAGAAATGATAAATGAGTGAAAGAGTTCATCCAGTGATTTATGGTGAGACCTTTTAGTATTCTCAGCCGTCAGTTTGGTTTTCTATAAGATGTGAATCCTATTTCTTTTTGGTAAAATATTCTTTAAAATCTTTGTATTATAGACAATCTTTCCCAGTGAATTATTAACGTTCCTTAAAAAAGAAAACAGATTTCTAGTGAATGCCAGGGTCAGTTATTTTTCTCTGTTTTAAAGCTGTAGCATATATTGGAAAATATTGATTATTCAAAAATCACCTTGGGCCTTTCTGGCCAATTGTAGATAATGCATTTCCCTCTTTTACCTCTTAGGATATAAATTTAATAAGTAGACAATTCTTAACAATTGTGCCCTTTGCCATTTAACTTTAGGATGCATGTGTACACTACAAAGGCATACATAAAGTATTTTAGAATCACTTAACTTTTAGAAAATCATTATGATATTATTTAAAATCAGTCATTTTTATTTCCCTGAATAAGCCAGCCTAAAAGGACAATGTTTGGACCATCCACCCATAGGTCAGCCTTCTGATCTTGTAAATGGATTTCTTTATTTTGTCTTTCCAGCTGTAGCCCAATCCTGTCAAACTAAATTTGCTGAGAAGATAATTTTTTAAGTTCTCTAAAGAAACCTGTGTGACCCACTTCTAGAGCTTTGTCTCTCCTTCTTATTGTCTTATATTAGGTGAAGAAAGCTTCTAAAAGAGGAATGAATTATTCTTTTAAAACTGCTTTTCTGTTAATATGTCCCACATTCAACCTCTTGGCCTATACATTATTGCATTTTACATTACTTCATTACTGGACATTTTGTTATTGATTTTGATTAAATCCATTTGGAAGTCAATATTCACAACAGTAAAAACAGAGGGTATGTCTGACTATCATATACAGTACATTTATCTTCCTCTACCCTACTCCTGAACATGTGCTGAAGATCTGAAAGCCTCTTCTGCCTCTTCAGTAAATCTCATCCTGAGGTGCTCCCAAAGCAAGAAATGACATCCAGCTCATGACTTATTGGGACCTCCAATGTATGTAGAGCTGGAAGATGTTCAGTGTTTACAAGGCTTTTAAAACACTCCTCAGCTTCTAAACTGCCCCTGTCACCAATCCTGTCACCGGCTGATCTTGTCACCATCTGGCTGAGTTTCAGTTTATTATTTACCATGTGCTGGGAATGTGCTGTGTTTGTGAGAAAGCCCCTTTACTCTCCTTGCTACTCCTTAGGCCTAGGGAGGCTTCAGTAGTTGCAGGGAAAGTGACACCTTTGCTATTAGCATCAGCTTCCAAGAGAAGAGGTACAGGGCCAAAGAATGCAGCCAGCTGAGATCAGTCAGTGATACAGAGACAGAGTAACTCACCAATAGTGAAAAGAGCCAATCAGCTGGAAACAGGCTTCCAAAGCGTCCAAACACTGTCACCTGCCAGCTGAATAGCAGCCACTCACCTTCCATTGTTGCAGAAGAGAACAAAGATGAGTGCTTGCAAGAGCTCTTAAAAAACTGCAAATGATTATTCCCCCCTGCCCTACTCCCACCTTCCTGATTCTACCTCTGGCCATTCTGTAATAGATGATTGTGTAACAGTTTCTCAAATGTAAAAAACAAAATTTCTCAAATATGAAAAAAAAATACCCCTCCTAAAACTTATATCTTTATTTGAAATATTGATATCTGATAAAAATTTTGATATCTGGTTCATCGCAGAATTTTGTACTAATTTTGATTTTTTAAAATATTAAATAAAAATATTATTATCTTGATGATAGTATTTTTGGTGTCTCTTTAAATTTTGCACCTGAGGTGATTGCCTCACTCACCTTATCCTAGTCCTGGCCCTGTTAGTTAAGCATTGCCATGTGCTCACAGCATGACAGTGAGACAGACACTGTACCCATTTAACACACAATAATCTGAGGCTAATGAAGGTTGAAAGTCAGGTCTATGAAAGGTTATGGCTAAAATGGGTCTAGAACTCTGGTTTTCTGAGTCCTGTTCTGGTATTCTTTTCATTAGGGAAATTCCAGACCACTATAGTTACACAAAAATGAGTGCTAAGCATTATTACAATTCGCATACATACAGTATAACACTTTATATAGAAAGCACGTGTTCACACTTAATCCTCATGACAGGTCTGTATATAGGTATCATAATTTTCCCTGTTCATACAAAAAAGAATGAAATGGGGCACAAAAATTAAATAACTTTACCAGGACCCCACAGAAAATAAATGGTAGAATATGGACACAAACTCAGGTTTTTCAAGTCTGAATCTGATGCCCTTCTAAAATGGGAAGAAACATATTATTTTTAAAAACAAAACACAAAATGTGTTGAATAATACATAAAATATTTATTAAAATGACCATATTAAAATTAACATCTTAGTAAGTGAATCTTAAACAAAGCAAAATGGTAGTTACAAATGGGGAAAATATTCCCAATGTATATAACTGACAAGAAACTGGTATGAAGAATATCTAAAGAAACAAATGAATAAGCAAAGTGAATAGTAGATAAATGGACAAAGGTATAAATAAACATATGAAGGGAAGTTCAGCATCATTCATTATCAGGGAAATGAAAATTAAATCAGTAATGAGATACCATTTTATACTTATTTAGTATGCAAAATATTACATGCCAAAATGCCACATGTTAGAGAGGAAATGGGTCCACATGAATGCTCACACAATACTGCTGGGAGTAAAATATGGTACAGTCATTTTATAAAGAAGTTTGGCATTATCTCCTAAAGATGATCCATATATACCCTATGACCCAGAAATTCCACTTGTGGGTATATTCCCAAAATACGTAAACTCTTGTACTTACATAGTAAGAGTCATGTTAACAAATTATATAGAGAGACCTTTGGGGAATCATTTGTTATTATTATTTTTAACTTTTATTTATTTTTAATGACATTAAACATAACTGCTGTAAGGGAAAACACATGATAAAGAGGAGGCACAAAACTTGTTTCATAATTGATCGTGACAACAACTCCAGTAAAGCAGGGCCTGTCCTAGAGACAAAACTACAGGTATTATTTTAACAGTTGTGTATAGGTCATCTAATACTATAGTTCAAGTTTTTTTGGTAAAGATTTTACTTATTTATTTTTAGAGAGTGGGAGAGGGAGGGAAAAAGAGAGGAAGAGAAACATCAATGTGAGAGAGAAACATCAATCAGTTGCCTCTCCCACACGCCCCAACTGGGGACCTGGCCCACAACCAAGGCATGTGCCCGAATTTGGAATAGAACCAGCGACATTTTGCTTTGCAGGACAATGCCCACCTAACTGAGCTACACTGGTCAGGGCTAAATCAAGTTATGTTAAGTCTTTTTAAATTATAAAAAATGAACAAAATACAGATTCTGCTATTATGAATATACTGTACAGTCAGAAACATATAAACAATACTTGCAGTACAATGTGGTGTTTTTACAGAATTATAAGCAGACTGCTTTGAAAGCCCATAAGAGGGAAGAACTAATTCTGGAAGAGATAACTTTTGAGCAGGGATCAAGGAGAAATGAGTTATATGAGACCGATGAGGTGGATCACAGCTCCATTGCAAAGCAAGAATCTGAACTTGGCCTGGAAACCTGGCTAGGACTGGATGATGAGCAGGATGGAGAATCCTCATCTGGGAGAGCAGGAAGAGGAACAGAGGAGAGTGAGATCATGGATACACCTGAATGAAGAAAAAAACAACCCAGAAATGAGCAAGCAGTACTTGGATGGGTTTTATTCAACTAGACCACAGGCCTTGAATGAGGACTCGTGACTCAATGTGATAAAGAGAAGGCAGCATTTTAGGTTTCTGAGCAAAGGGAATAATATAAGAGAGGCTTGTTTTCAGGCCTTCATTAGTGAGTGGTTTCCTTCAGGAAGATCTTCCTGCTCAAGGAGTTGGCTAAGCTAACTGGGAGTCAGTCAACATAGGTTTTGCTTAGCTATATGCATGAGGAGGAATGGCGATTATCTCTGATCAGAGCCAAGGCTGGCTTCTCTCTACAGTGCACACTGAGTTTGGAGAAGGCTGGCCCAGCTTACAGAGGGCAGAATTAGATAGGAGAGAGAACACTAGAGTTTTAGGTTTCAGAAAGGAAGAGAGGCTTTAAGCCCTGAAATATGACAGACCATAAAATAGAGCAGATGAAGGAGAGGTAGAGGAGAACAAAGGTCATCACTGTGGGAAGTGGCTGCATAATAATAATTATAGCACTCAATTAATACCTTATACTTGCAGAACACTTTTGGCACTTTATAATTAAAAACTGATTTCACCCTTGAGGGTCAATTTCACAGATGCTGAACCTGATTTTGATCTGATAGCTGGACTGAAAAGAGAAGACTGGGCAGGCAGTTGGTGGAGGGCTTTCTTTGAAAAGACAAGTGAGGCTTCATGATTAATTATGAAAGCATGCACCTGAGGAGGTGTCCCAGATTATTAAGAACTAAACCAGGCCATGTAATTTAATGAGTTTTTGTTTGTTTGTTTTTTTTATTAATGAAATACCTGGGTAGGTCAGGGGACACTGATCATAGAACCGAGAAATTTTAGAGTCAGCAAACACCTTTGATCATTCCTTCCAAACCTCTCTTCTAATCTTATAGCACATTATGTCTGGTTCTATAGTTATGTTTATGTGCCTATTTACAGAAAATATAAGCATTGCATTTGCCTTTTAATTCCTTAGAGTATTTTATAAGCCTGGGTAATGCAATCCTGCTTAAAATCAACAGTTATAGATGGTTTCATCTTTAGCCCATATCTTCCATGACCCCAATTACTGCATTAAAATATTGTTAGCAAATTAAAATGCAAATAACATTTATTATACAAGATCAAGTTCACTTTACAAGTAATTTACATATTGTCACAATGACTCTGCCAATTTCTTATGATTTTGACATTGTTTGTGGGAGAGTGGCCAGCAGTAATGTACAGGATCAAGACATAATTTATTATGAGAATCTCTGAGATGTGGGATATTGAGGAAAATAGTGCAATATAGCAGAAGTCATTGCACATAATAAGTGTGGCTCTTTGGATTATCCTAATTTGGAGTATGACAATGTAGTAATGGTTATACCTGTTTGACTTTTGAAGCAGAAAGAATCCAGTACCAAGATGAGCTCAGGCAGGCATACAAGAAGAAATAAAGGTGGATTCCTAGTCAATAATTTGAACTATTTTCATAAATCACTGTTTACTTCCATGCATCTTTCTTAATTTTGTCTTCCTATGCAATACTCCAGAGAGTATAATTGTTAAGAGCAAAGTTGTTGAGTACATTTGCTTGGGTTCGAATCCTGACTCTGCTACATTTTATCTGTGTGACCTTGGGCAACTCATTTAACTATTCTATGCCTAAATTTCCTCACTTATAAAATGGGACCAGTCATACTGCTTACCTCATAGATTATTGTGAGGGTTAACTGAGTTACTAGAATAATGTCTCACTTATAGTAAGCGCCAAACATGCATTAGTTGTTCTACTATGCATTTCTGTATCTCCTTTTACCTTTTTCTTTCTATTGCAGAACTAATGTTAGATCACTTTTGTTTTCTTGACATGCCCACCATCCTCCCTAATTCTGTGTTTTTCTGGAGCAGAAATTGTACTTGCTTCTTTTTGATTTAGCCCCCACATATATGTTGGTTATATACTTGTACAATATTAGGGACATATGCACACTTTTGCCCTTTACCTTGTCATTGCCTCTTAGCCCATCTGGTAGTTGCTCAGAGCTTCTTCATTGAAAACCACTGGCTTTATCAATGCTGTTTATCTCAGTATAAGCTTTGATAAAGTTAGATATATGTAAAAAACAAACAAACATAAAACCACTGTCAAACCTGAACTGATTTCAGTCTTCCCACATGTAGGCAAGCGAGAGAATATTTGTTTATGTATATCTAAGCTCCAGGAAGACCCCAGAGATATCCACATTCAACAACCCATGTGTCTTTTTTTTTTTTTTTTCTGCCATAATTCTCATTATAGCAGAAGCAAAAAATGCTGGTTCTCAGTAGCAGCGATTCTCTTAAGTGTGGTCTGGCGGGGGGGGGGGGCGGGGGCGGGTCAGCAGCAGCATCTGGGAACTTGTTAGAAATGCAGATTCTCGGCCCCACCTCATACCTGCTGAATTACAAGCTCTGCTGGTGGAGCTCGGAACCCACAGTTTAACAAGCCCTCTCAGGGCATCTGTTGCATGCTTAACTTTAAGAACCAGCGCTCAGAAGGGTCATGATTCTCCAGCAGCACATCAGTAATAGCAACAATTGCTCCAAAAAGGGTGAAGAAAGGCTTAGGCAGCTATCAAGGCCAATTAAAAACAATCACAATAAACCACCAGAGTGATAGGTCTGTACAAGGCACAGTGGGGCTTTCAGATGTATTAGGCTATTTAATTTTGACCACAGTCTGTTAAAAAGATGGTATTAACCCAGTGTTGTCAGGAAAGGAAACTGAGGCACAAACCTTTACTCAAGGTCACTGAGGATTTAGGTCATAGAGCTAGAAATCAAACTATGTCTAGCTGATCCACCAACCTGTGTTTCTTCCACTATTGCACTTGGCTTTCCAAACCTTTCAAATGCCCATCTTTATTCTTTGTGCTTAGTTTAAATTATTTCTATTTTAGGTATACTTTTTCTGTTTTTCAGAGTGCCATATATTTGTGTATATCTGTATGTAAGGACTATAGCTAAATTCTGTACCTCAATAATGTAGGTTAGCTATTTCATTTCAGCTAACATTTATTGAGGACCTACGGTGCAAGCATCCTTGACCTCAGAATTATCAATCGACCAACTGGCTGCAATGCAAAATTATATGGAGAAAAATAAGTTTAAAATATTCCAGATATTGAATAGAGATAGATCTTAAATACATAAGATTTATGATACTAAGATAACAAGAAACTTCTTAATGGGTAATCATAGTAGTTAATATTGAGATTAACCAACATTGCTGACTAATTTTTATATTAGCTAGCAAGAGACAATAGCACGTTTAGAATATAGAGTTGCAGTCACATGTTTATAACTACTCATTTTTTCCCATAGCATTTATTGAGGATTTACTCTGTATCTCACACTTTAGAATGTGCTGCATGTGATAAGAAAGAACCAGAACATAGTCTCTGCTTTCAGGGAGCTAGCAAGGGACTTTGTCTTTTGATTTGCCAGCTGTTATCAAGATCAATCACTTGTTTTAAAATAAAATGTTCTACTCTGCTTAAGGCTATAGTGATAATCCTCATATAAAAATTATATGATTTCTCACCAACATCTTTGAATTTCATTTAATATCCAGAGGTCCCAGCTCAGCAAACTTTATTTTAAAAAAGATCAAATCTGTAGTCAAAGCATAAGGACTTAATTAATTGTAATAAATGCTTGGCTTTTATTTATTTTGCAAATTGAAGAGTGATACAGGATTCAAAGATGAAAAGAGAGTTTCTTACACTCTGCAAAGTCACACTCAGGCATGCAAACAAGTTATTACAATGAAAAGAAAGGCATACACGTACCAGGTATGTGTAAAAAATTAATAGTCACAAGAATAGAGCAATAGATCTATGTGGTGAGTTGCTTCAGAAAGGCAGTGATAATTGACAAGAGTCTTGAAGAATGATTTGATATTCTCTGCATAGATATGAGGGAAGGAAATTCTAAGTATAGGGAACAACATTTATTATACAAGGGAATGGGTACATGAATGAGCTTGACACATTAAAAAAAAAACATGGTTAGAGTTTGAGGGGGAGAGAAAAGAAACATTTTAAATACCATGTTAGAGTTCATTTAATGGGCAATGAGACCCATGGCAGGATATTAAGCAAAGCCAGTTGACCTTTAAGCAAGAGAATTAGAAATTCTGTATGGCTGCAATATGAAGAATGACTAGAACTGTTATGGAGTTAGAGTGGATATTGAGGACTAGACAAAGAAAGACTTGGGAATACACTTGGCAGGACATAGTAATTGAATGTGTAAGGTAAAGAGTATTCAGCCCTGAATGTACGAATCTGCTTTACTTTTTTAATATTTGTTAGTCTGTTTGAGTTTTATCTGCTAGAAATCGATACTATTTGCACTAATTGTGAGTGTGACAGCAAAGACCAAGTGGCCTGTTGCCCCTTTCAAAGCAAGAACTTACAAAGCAGAGGCCCACTTTCCACAACAGTTTTGAAGGGCCTGTTTACAACTTGGACTTTGAGGTTGAGTCTGTAATATTGCCTGGAGCCACCATTTCCACATTGATTGTGAAGCAAGCAATCAAACACAAAATGATTAATCTAATTCTGCAGGCTTGCTGCTCATACACCCTAACTGCTCAGTTACTGCCAGAGTAGAGGCAGAAACAACACCTAAATCAACTCAGTTTTTGATGGTTTCTAGATAGTCTTAGACTCTAAATCATCCCTAATCCCACCATACCCCACCCCTATTATATCTTTTTCACCTCTACTGTCTTGAAATTCTTTACTGCTAACTTTCTTGTCATTTCTAACACAATTTCTCTATGTGCCTAGATTGTAAACTCAAAGAAGGTATGATCTTTATTAAGAGTCATTTTTCTGTTAACCCCATTGTTTCAAATAGAAACATACTTATGGTGGCTAAAATTTCCATTACCACACTTTGTAGTCTTTTTTTTTTTTTTTATCATTAATAAGATACTCAGAGCTTCTCTCACCACCTCATTTCCGCCATAATAACCAGAATTTGTAACCTGAGAACTAGGGCTATACCATCAAACTGAGTCAGTGATGAGTCAGCTGAACCAAGGCCAATGCAATCAGTGGAGATAAGAAAACATAGCTGACTTATTGCTGAGATGGAAAATCGACCTGAGGTAGTGAAATTCTGTGCTTCTGAACCATGTTTTTGGTAAATGCATCATCTTGTTTGAATATAACGATGGCCTAGCAAAATAGAAAATATTTTCAGCACAATAAAAGTGTTGTTAATACCTTAAGAAATAGAACCGATTAGCATATATCATCAGAAAAAGTCTGGGGCGAAGCTGTACATGGTCTACAGGGGATCTCTGACCTACATGGCTGAATTTCAACTCCTCCTGAAACATCTTTGAATCTATATCAGGAATTTTCCATAAGCACTATACTAAACACGACAGAGATATTTGTTGAATATAAATTACTTGTTATCAAAGCAAGGAAAATACTGAAATAGGAGTTTAGAAGTCTTTGTCAGATCCCAGTCCCACACTGACTACCTGGGTTTCCTTTGCTGGGCCTCATTTCTTTCACTGACTGGGTTGGATCAGATGATCCTAAGGTTTTTCAGCTCTAACTCAACGAGTCTGTGTTGCTGTGAAGAACAGTTTACATATCTCCTAATGGAGCACTGCCTCTGTCTAGATAATTTACAAAATCTTGAAAAAAATCATACCAATGATTTCCTTAAATCATATTTATAAATTTTGAATGATAAGTCTAAAAATTATATTAACTGTTATAGGTAAACAGAAAAAAGGTAACTGAAGAAGACATCTAATCATATTTTGAGACAATGTTTCTGTTCAACCCTGATGTACCACACTGGGCTATGGTTCTCTATAGGAAAGTGGTAAGATATATATCCCTGAACTGGTCTTGCTTGTGGAAAAGAGACAGTTTTCTGAGTCAAGTGAAGAAGGTGTGAAAGAAAGGCAGAAAAATCACTTACTTAGAGAGATATGTAATCGAAGCAGGTAATCCTCATCTTCCAAGAACCCTTCCCATTTTGTGGGGCAAACATAAATTCAAATTGGTCGGTTGGTGTGATGTTCTTGATATAAAAAATGTGTTTCTTGTACATTTTCATTCATTTTAAATTAAAAAAAACCCTTTGGAAGTTGGATGTTGATAAATAACATGGTAAAAACATGGTTCAGGTCCTCAGGTCATTTGTAATTTAGATAAGATAAAATAGACTAAGAAGCAACCAAGACAGTAAACATGTTCAAATTACAGATACTTCAATATTTAAATATATTTAAAGTTAACATCATCAAATAATAACATATCTCAAAGCAAGAAAAAGAAAAACCACTGACAATGAAAAGCTTTCTTTTTGTTACCCATATGACTGGTTTTGGATTTTTCAGCTAGAACTTTCAGAACAGAAGATCAAGAAGTACAAAAGAGATAATTAGTGCAGTACAATGGGAAAAGCCCAGGGCTAAGGAATAAGAAACCCAAATGTTAATTATGGCTCTATTACTAACTGACTGAACTTGCAAAAGCTATAATCCTTCTTTGGGCTTCAGTTTCCTTATCTGTAAAGTGAGAAAACTACCTGACCAGTGATACTCCACCTTGAGAATTTATGGACATCTTTAAACACTTTATAGACCCGAGAATCCCATGGACCCTGTTTTGAAAAATACGGCCATAAAGTTAAATTTGATTTCTTGACTCAGTATGATTATAAATACAAGCCCAAATGCTGGTGCTAAAATTCTGGGACTGCTCTGCATTTTATGATGGTCATCCAGTTGGCGCTATTTACTTACTTGAATTACTCCATTGAGCAGATAGCTACTTTGTGCTGGAACTGTTCCGGCGTCAGGGATATATCCAAGAACATAACAGACAAACTCATTGCCTTCATGGTGCTTATATTCTAGGAGAAAGAAACATATTAAGGAAATTAATTTGAAATAAAAATTTTTAAAAATGTCATAGGAAATTCAAGGACCCCTGCAAATATATCCACAGGTCATAGCTTGGGAAGCCTCTGACTAGAGGGAGCCCTTGAGGTTCGTGGGTCAGTGACTTTTGGTCACCCCTTCCAGACTGAGCAACAAGCAGAGAGTTTCCCCACCAAGCAGCCTAACTGCTCAGAGATGGTTTTAATAGCAGTGTCACCACATCCTAGAACTGCAAGGGATTTTCCTTGCGATCACTTTGGTTTGTACCTCACCCTACTCTGAGCAACATGGAGGCATTTCTAGGCACAGGGCCAAAACTTCACTGCAGGGCTCAGAGAGAGCACAACTCTGGGAAAAAAAAATCATTAAATTAGGCAAAGATCCAATAAACTTAAATTTTCTGTTTTTGATTGCTTGCTGTGAGGAGCACTATGACATGATTTAAAACGATGATTTAATGTAGCAGGAGGAGAGGGACTCTCAAAACCAAATAGTGCAGTCGTACAGTTCTAATAAAATTAGTCTATTATGTGCAAATTGATTGCTAGTCCTTAGATTTACATGATGTTTATGATATCAGAATATCTGACAAAAATTGATGTCAATATTTATGCCTCTATAAATTACTCACACAGCACTATTATGATGCCTTCTAATTAAAGTGGAACCAAACTAATTGACCTTTAAATCCAAAGGACTTTTTAACGCATCCACACTGGAATGGCAGGCTGCACTAGCTTGGGAAGAAAGAGGGTTTTGTGGATGGTACAATGTCTAACTATGAAAAAATAATTATACATCTTCATGAGCTGGCTCCACTAAAATATTTTGGATTTGATTCAACCTGCATTAAACTGCTGCTGGGTAGATTCATGACAAACCACATTAGTGGCTTTATACCTACGATGTTTGAAAGGTTTCTTTCTTTCAGCCAAGAAATTCCTTCTCTCTGCTTTTGAGTAGGTCAAGTGAGACAAAAAGATCAAACCGAAGATCCTCCTTTTTTTGTTTACTTTATTTTACACATTTTATTTTGAACTAATTTTATATTTATAGAAAAGCTATGGACTAGATTTTGCGCCCCTTGAGGTCAGGAATTGTATCTTAATCATTTTTAAAAATAACCTTCTTTAACACCTAACACAGGGCCTGACGAAAAGCAGGTGTAAAATAGAATATGATTTGTTTTTAAGAAGAAGACTAAAAGAATGACAACAAACAAAAGTCCTGGTATTTTAGAACATAAAATGTCCCATTGTTATTCCAGACAAAGCTTGGTCTTTCTTGGCTTTCCTTCTGTTAATAGATAGTCAATTTAGTTTGACTAATTAATTTACTTAAAATAGATCCAAATATTATTCTTTGAATGCATGTTACTAGAAACACAAATAACAATAGCAATGAGAATAATTTATTTGGGGAATTTAAGTAAGTATAGGAGAAGAAACTTAGTTGCTAGTCTGGAGTCAGAATATGGATTCTTAGTTTATTTCGGGTCCAAAGTTTCTCTGTGTCCTTGAGCAAATAACTCTTGTTGAACATCTTGCCTCCTCAACTGTAAAATAAGGAAGGTGAATTCTGTTTTTTCTTTCAGGTTCTTTACAGCTTGAAAATGCTATTGCTTCCGATACAAGCCCAGGAGTGTGTGTGTTTCCATCGAGCTATACATTCTTTTCCACTCTCTGCTTTCCTTTCACACTTCAAGTACAAAGAAGCAAAATGATAAGATGCAGTTATAACACTACTGTGCATTTTCATTAATGTATTTAACTAAAGGTTGTTGTATATTCAAAGTTCATCAGTTACGGTTTTCACACTGTGCACACGTCAGTGCTCAATTGCAAATTGTTCTTGTCTTTGTACTGAAAAGATTTCTATCTGCATTTCAGAGAGGGCTTTTCAGTTTTGTTATAAAACCTCATTACTTTTTTATTACAGACTTAGTGGAGCCTTCTCTGTTGAATTGAATCATGTGATTCACTATTAGCTGGACATTTAATACTATATCGTCTTTATATTGTTCAGTATTCTTCTTGGTTCTTTTATTTGCACTTTGGAAATCTCTCAGGAGAAGAAATTGAAAGATAGTATTTCTTTGAAATAATTCACCCTGTCCCAGGAAGGCAGCGCTTTAAAGATAGTTGTTTAAACAAAATACACTTAAGTTCCTTACAATAGTGAATAGGAAGACTAAATAATTAACTTACCAGAAAATAATGTATTTTAAAAAATAAAATAGATATTTTCTTTAAAAAAGTCCTTCAGGACCATCATCTCATGTCACATATACTGTGCAATTTTCCTAAATTCCCCAAGGTCTCCACCTCAGTTATTGCACTTATTAAGGTTCCTCCTACTGCTCCTTAAAAAAAGGGAGTGCTCTCAGTCAACTCTTAGTCACTTAGTTGCCTGAAATAAACCACCCATAATAAATTTATACAATTATCTAGCAAAACTGCCTTGAAGGTAGATGTGACATGACTGATCATTATTTGTAAGTGAAACTTGCATTTATAAATGTATGCCTTACCTTCTTCAAAGTTTCCATGGTCTTCTTAGCTACTTCGTAATTTAGATGGTCTGGTTTTCTATTGCTTGGTAACATATGACCCTCAAACATAGCAGCTGAAAATAACTATCATTTTCTAGGCAAGGAATTTGTGAAGGCTCAACTTAATGGTTCATTTCTTATCAGAGGCATCAGCTGGGATAGCAGCTGAAGGTCCCACTTTCAACGTGGCTTTATCACTTAACCATGTCTGGTGCCTCTGTAGTCCTTGGACTCCCTCTTTTTTCTCTCTCCATGTGGTGTCCTTTCTTTCAGGGCCTTTCCATGTGACTTGGGCTTTTTACAGCATGGCAGTCTCAGGGTAATCAGATTTCTTGCATGGTAGCTCCAGAATGATCATTTCAGGAGACTCACGGAGAAACTGACCTAGCCTCCCTAGCCATCCTACTCTATTGGCCAACCAAATAATTCAGGCTGGCCCAGGAGGGGAGGAATAGATTCTGCCTCTCAATGGGGCATTGATATTGCAGACAGGAAGAGAAATTAATGGTGGTCATCTTAAATAAAAGCTGTCACAGCAGGGGGAAAAATATTTTTAGTTGAAAAGCCATAGAGATAATATAATTCAACTCCCTTTTTCTATGGTCAGACAATAATTATCATATATTTAGTGTTCATTTTAACTCCTCCATCTGTCTATTGAAAACCTTTGGCTGGGTTTAAATGTCTTTAGTGACAATAATAAGTAGGTCCATCATTTATGATGACATGTTGCCATCTTTGCTATAAACCTACACACATTCACAAAACTACCAGAAAGATGAGTTTGAAGATCTCTTACTTTTGAATTTTTCTTCTTTGCAGCAAAATCCACTAGGCCAAAAACGTGAGCTAATGTGGATTCTAGAAAACATTCAGTTTCTTTGCACTAACCTTAAGCATGTTAGCAAAACAATCAAGTTCCCCATTTCCAAAGCTGAGAAGCTCTCATTAACTTACAACCTAAGACCATCTTGTTGAACTCTCATCCTTTTTATACTACATAAACATCGCCCAATCTCTTCCCCATACTGTAGCTACTTAGTCCAATTGTAGTTTACTTCATTTGCATGTGGCTTTTTTCATTAGAATGTAATTATAACATGGACAACACCCCATACCCAATAAAACTAGGAATGTGTTCTCTGCAATTCAGTCTTGGCTTAAACTTCTGCTCCATTGAACTTCCAAGCTGTCATGTTGGTTCTCTTCAGATTGCCCACCTATTTTCCTCTTCATATTGCCCATTTATTCCAGTCTCAAAGACTCTGTCTTTACTGAACTTCATAAGGCTAGAGATCTCTTGTTTTGTATGTCCCTGCTGAAATGTCAGCTCATCAGAGAAAACTTCCCTGCCTTCCCATCTAATGTAGTACCCCTACCAGTCCTCTCTATAATAAACTTATTTTCTTCTTAGCAATCTCTAGCTGAAATTACTTTTTGTATTTGTTTGTGTTGTTTGTTATCTCTAATTTCCACTGTTGTATGTAGAAGTTCAAGTAACTAGTTCCAAGTATCTGGGTAGGTGCTTAGTAACTATTCATTGAGTAAATTAAATAACCCCATAGATAACTAAAAACATATTTACCATGATTGGTACTGTAGTAAAAAAGTCAAAGTATATTTTATGTGTCAAAATAACATTAAAGTAAAACCAATTTTTTCAATGGAAAAAAAACCTTTCTATTGAGGAAATAAAATAATCAACTGCATATTTATAATCTATAGTACAGGGTACAATTGTAGGAGGACAGTCACAGCAAGAACTGAGACATTTAATAGCACCCTGAGATGATAGTATTTCAAGCTCAACAGGTATTCTCAGACACTATTGGTGAGAATATAAATTAGGGTGAGTACTAATATATACCAAGAACATTGAAAAGAGTCCTTTTCTAATCCAATAATTCTATTTCTATAAGACTTAATCATAAAGGAAAAATGAAACACAAAAATTGTATGTATAATAATGTTCATTAGCATAGTAGATATGGAGCTCTGTGTCTAACAAATTGTGGGACAATTCGGTAAGACACAATGAGAAATTATCTTCTCTATAAAAATCACGTTTACCAAGAGTGAAATAACATCATAAACTACTTATGATACAACTTCCGAGTGTCAAAAGACAGAGTACAAAATTATACGCACAATTTCCTTTCAGTTATGCCCAAATATAAATGTAGAGAAAAAAATTGAAATTAAATATACTAGGAAGTTTGCATTATTTATTGCTGGATGGTTAAACAGAGGTTAACTTCTTATTTTTCTTCTTTATCTATTTTTTAAATCTTTTACAATAAGCATTCATTAGTTCTTAAGTGGAAAAATAAACTTTAAAATTTTAAGGTTTATAATAGATGAGTGCAGCATTATTAAGCAGGGCTCTATCAGTAATTGTACATCTTGTTAGGCAACTGCATTGTTAAAAGGACCCAAATTCTAGTTCAGATTATGAGACATAACAACTGAATGAGGGGAAACAGCAAATTATATTAGTCGTTGATGTTTCAGTTCGTAAAGATTATGTCTTTTGTTTCTTGTTTTGTGTGTGTGTTCAAGATAATAATTCTTTATTTCATTTAAATGTGCTCTGTAGAGTTGAAGTCTCTTTTCATTCTTACTTTAATGAAATTGCCAATATTTTGCTTTTTCTGTTCTACAAAAAAGGCATTTTCACACATTTGACTTAATACTTTCTGTATTACATACTGAGGTCCTACTAATGCCTAGTGATTTTGTAATGCCATGTACTGGCACCTTTTTTTGGTAAGTAATGTTGACACACATCTTCAGAAAAATGGCTGTTCACATCCAGACTCACTTGGCAGAAACAATACATTTTCATGCCAATTCAGAGAGAGGAGAAGTTCAGGAAGGCAAAAGGGTTGAAAGACATTTTACAATAATACATCAGATATGAGTAATGATATCTCAGTTTGTACTTTAAAAAGCACTGGTGATACTTAATCTTTCAATAACACTTTATAGCTTACAAAGCATGTTCTCATTCATTATCTGATTTAATCCTCAAAATCATAGAGGAAGCTAATTTTATCCTCATTTTACTGTTTCTGAATGATTTTGATTTACAAGGTCAGGCAGTTAGAAAGTGGAAGAGCTAAGTTTTGAACCCAAATTAGCAATGTATATGACAGGTAAAATTTGCTAGTTAATTTGTGCATGAAAGAACATTTAATTTTGTTGAAATGAATTATAGCCAATAATTAAAGTTTGGAAATCTAGTTATTTCTGATAATAATTGTTGTCCAAAGGTTGCCTTGTAGTTCTCTTAAATTATGCTTATATTCTTCACAATTATTTAATTTGTTTCAGTTTTTAAAATTAATATTTTAAATAGTTTGTGATTATAACTTTCACAAATATATACATATACCTTTGAATTAACAACAGCAACAAAAAAGAATCCATTTCTAGGACCAGTGTTTCTGGCAAATGCAGGAATTGATTTGAAATTGAAATGCAATTGAAAATCTATATAGCAGTCTGTGAAGTATGGATTTTCAAAATCACTATTTTCCAAAATGCATATTAACATTTGAAGGAAGTGGTAGAGAATCTTTTATTCTTCTAAATCCTATGATCCACTTTGAGAATTATTTTCTCTTTTTGAATCTAGCAATTAACCTCATTTTAAATAAAATAACTCAGGGTAACAAAGAAGCTGTTTAGTAGCTTTTGCAGGAAGAACAGTTCTGAGAGTCCTATTAAACAGTTTGTTTCTTGTCTAGAGAAAGAGGCATCTGTAAACAAAGTATGAAGAACAAAGCCTCGTTCCAATGAGGCTTATCTGTTTGTCCTGTCGGTAGCATCTTCCTTCACCTGATAAATGAAACACTGCATTCCTCCTGGTTAGGGATTTAGGAAAAATCCCACTAGTCCTGCCACTTCACATTCATGGAATGATTGTTTGCCACTTTTGTTTTTGTTTGGAGCCACGTAAATCACAAATTAGCTAATAGCAACCCTCTCTCATAATACAATGAACTGTACCGCAGATAAAGAGAATTAAAATTATACTTAAATTGGATTCTTCTGTGTACAATTTTATTAAGGATTACATACCCTTAAGGAAATTAAAAAAACAGTCTTTCATCTCTTGGTTTCATAAATGTGTTTACTAAAGGAAAATTTTATATCGGGAAATAGTTTGTTTCTTTCTCCCCAAAGTACCCTATGTGTATAGTTTTTTTTTTTTGTTTGTTTGTTTTTTTGTTTGGAGTAAACATATATTCTATTTCAGCATTTAAAGGAAATGAATGCGAATGTTCCTGGGTCAACAGTAAATGCATACATCATCCACTTATGGCTGTAATTTTGAGTGATTTGCTTAACCTTTGAAATTTTGGGAGCTTCTATTTGTTGTTCCATATGCTTGTTTTCATGATGTATATTCATTCTCACGTGGAAAATCTCTGTCATTGTGAATGTTCTTTTTAAAAACAGACACTTCACAGTGTCCTGGTTCCATGTGTGGCTAAAGCAAACTCAATCTGTGATCTGGAAGGCATTGGACATTGTTTCCAGTAGGTCAATACAATGACGGATGGATTTGAGCCAAATTGTAGCAGAGGACACACATCCTCTGCTAAAATAGCTGAAAAGACAAATTAATATTGAAGTGTGGAACACTGAATTGGGCTGTCTTTCAGTGCACAGAAACAGACTAAACTAGATTACTAAAATGAGGCATGTGCACGTCAGGCAACTAAAACAGACGTGCTATGCAAACAAGAGGTGGTAGATGCAGACTTGAATGTGATATTCTAAAAGTGGTAACAGTTTAACTGCCATAATATGCAACAGAGGAATCACAGAGCACCTTGAATTTTAGGACCTTTACAACGCCTTGAAATTTAGGAATTTTCATATTTGCAACTCTGCTCTAAAATCACCTTTGTCATTTTTATTGCACTCTCTTACGAGAATGTATTTTTAAAGAATATTTCTCAAAATATTTAGAATTGGGGAGAACAGTTTATTAATAAAGGAGAAGAAAATATAACAAAATAACACAAAACTTTATTTAGTCAAAACCTGCATGGCATCCATTGCCCACACAAAAAAATTTCAAATTTCTTTCATAATCTAACACCTAACATACTTCATGATCAGGCTTATGTGTTATTTTCCATAACTTTTTTATAGATCAAATTCTGGGAGAAGAGGGAATCTTTTACTAATTTTTAAGTGAAGTTTAGCATTTCCTTTGATAATGAATGCAGGAAACCAATCACAGTAGTATTAGTAGCTGTGATTTCATTAACAATTGAAATTACAGGTATTTTCATATTACATTACAGTTGCTGGTCTCTTGAAATATATTGTTTATAGCTCATCATAACTTTGAAATTATGGTTGTTATTAGAACTACACATATATAATTATACTATCACACAAATCACAGTTCTTAGTATTTTTATAATTGTATTTCACTATATTTAGTTTTCTTTGTAATTTTATTTTATTGTATGCATTAAAATAAATTTGGAGAGGTGATCCATAGGCATTACTGGACTGCTAAAGAGGCCTATGTCAAACGAATTTTTGATAATCTTTAGAATAATTGACCTTAATGATCATTTCCAAACTGCTAATCATTCAATTTTAATTTTGTGCATTTGCCTGGAAGGTTCTTATGCCTGTGCTCTACCTCACCCTTCAGGGTACAGTTCAAATGTTACCACATCCGTTAGGTTGTTCCTGATCCCACTAGTGAGCATCAGTTGATCTTCCTTTATATCCCCTCAAAATTGCTTTTTGCATTTCTATTAGAACTTTATCTACCTTTTCTCCTATTTAGTTGCTTTCTTTTATGTCTTGGCTTCTAGAGTACAAAATTCTTGGGGGCGGGAATATTGTATTATTTAATTAACATTTAATTATTGAGTATAATCTTATTGTGATTGTAAAATGTGCTCTCTACATTGATACTTTGAAATTTACTGAGGCTTGCTTTATGGCTCCGTATATAACCAATTTTTGTAAAAGTTCCATTTCTGCTTGGAAGCATGATATAATCTGAAGCAGCTGGGTTCAAGTTTTTAATTGAATGATTCAAATCTATTTCCCTTCTAGGTTTATTTTTTTCTGCTTGAGTTATTAGTTGTCTACAGAGGTGTGTTGAAGACTCCTGCAATGAGGATAGATGTGTTAATTTCTTATTTTAATTCTGTCATTTAATTATATATATTTTTGAATCAATATTATTAGGTACATAAAAATTCAGAACTATTATATTTTCTTGGTAAACTAGGCCTTTAATTAATATGTTTTTTTTCATTAAAATAAATTTTCTCTAATATTGATATAACATATCTGTTGGGTTAGAATTTTATTATCTTTTTCATTTTTTTACTTTCAACTTCTCTATGCAATAATGATTTATATATATCTTTTGAAAGTAACATAATGTATAATTTTGTATATTTAAAAGAATTTGTTTTGAAAATCCTTGTCTTTTGCATGTTTAGTCAATTTACAATATTTATAATTACTGATATATTTTTATTCATTTCTAATATCTTTCACACTTTACCTTGGCCCTGCTTTTCCTAGAATTTTATTCCTCTCTTTTAAAAAAAAAAATAAAAGATTTCCATATTAAATTATTTTTTCTCCTACTTCATCTTTTTCTATTAATTAGAAAGTTTTAATTCTATTTGTATTGTTTTACTCATTCCCTAGGGAGTTTAACATTCATATTCAAGTCTAGTATTTATCAATCTCTTTACTTTCCTCCCAAATAATATAAGGGATATGAACAAGTTTAGCCCATTCCTGTCTTGCTTATTTATTTGCTATCGTTTTCCTTTTAGCCCCACAAAATTTCTACATATTTAGCAATTTATTTACTAACTGCTCTTTTTGTTCAGGTTTTTGAGTCCTCTTACTTTTGGCTTTAAATTTTTCTTTACTCATCTTTTTGGAAGGTAAAAATTCTCTGTATTTATCTAAAAATGTATTTTTTAATGTTAATCCTCCCTTTAAATATATTTTTGCATATAGAATTATAAATTGTAAGCAATTATTTTCTAAGTTCTTCGAAAATATGATACAATTGAATTGGGACTTCTGTTTTACTAAGTCAACTGTTAATCTGTTTTTCTTGAGTAGATAATTGACTCCTATCCTTTTTGCCCCAAGCTAATTTTTATCTTTAGTATTCTGAAGTTTTACCATATTGTGTCTAGGTGTGGATCATTATTTTTTATTTATTCTGCTTTAGATATAATTAAACTCCTAAATTTGAGGATTTTATATCTTTTATTATATCTGGATAAGTTTTAGTTGTTATCTCATTGAATATTTTATTGCCCCCTCTCATTCTCTCTATCATCTTATTCTAGGTCTCCAGTTAGACATGCATTGGACCATCTCATTCTATCTTTCATTTCTCAACTTGTCTCTCATATTTTTCAGCTCTTTGTTACATTGTGCTATATAGTCTAGCTAGGTAATTTCTCATGTCTGTCTTCCCATTTACCTGTTTTTTTCTTTAGCTGTGTCTAATCTGTTTAGCACATATATTAAGTTTTTAATTGCAGTTACTGTAATTTTCATATTAGATATTCTGTTTTTTTAATTTTTTCAAATCTGCCTGACGTATTTTATGGTCTCATTCCTTTGTAGTATGTACTTTTAATTCTGTCTTTTATATCTTTAAACATATTGGTCAATTGTATTTAGTATTCTACATTTGTCAAGTTCAACAGTTGCTCTATTTCTATAGTATATTGCTTCTGCAGATTCTTTCTTGTGATAGTTTATTGCCTTGTTTGGTTAGTGATTTTTTAAAAATTGCGAGCTCATATTTCTTGGACTTTCTATTGTTGTTGTACTGGGTTACCATAAAGTTGATGGCTTAAAAGAACACAGAGTTACTCTCTTACAGTTTTGGAAGTCAGAAGTCCATAAAGTGCTTCATTGGGCTAAAACCATGATATTGGCAATGCTGTTCTTCCTCAAAAGGCTCTGAAAGATAATCTATTTCTGTTCCTATTTTAGCTTCTAGAGCTGCATTGCTTACATTTCTTGATTCATGGCACCTTTCTCCATCTTCAAGGCCAGCAGTGTGGCATTCGAATCTCGCTCTGCAATGGCTCGACACCACATTCTCCTCTGTGTCAAGTCTCTCTCTTATAAGGACACTGTGATTCCATTTAGAGCTCACTTAGATAACTTTGGATAATCTCCCCATATCAAACTCTTAACTTAATCGCATCTGCAAAGTCTCTTTTGCTGTATTAGATAAGCTTCACACATTTTGGGGATTAGAGATGAACATTTTAAGGGGCCATTATTTAGTCTCCCACAGTCTTTATCAGTGAAAATTATCTGACACCTGGTTTTAAAATATGTTCCTCTATAAAAGACTGTACTTCTCCTAGGTTTTGCTGGTACTACCAGCGAATAGAAATAACTTAAATCAAAACTTTATATTTGGGGGTCTAGATAGGTAGTATACCTCTCAGCCTAGGCCTGCATTAAGTGCAGTTTACAGAGAAAAAAATTTTTTCTTTCTCAAATCATGTGGAGCCAGATAGTCATGTATCTCAATCATCTTCTTTTGTGGGATGATTATTTTTATATTTTCCCCATTGAGGGTATTACCTCTTGAAGATCCTGGCTTTAGGGTGAGGCTTCTATCTAATTTCTTACTCTACTCAGGCCCTAAACTTTGCCTCCCGTTTCTTTCAGGGTTCTGTTAAAACTTAGATTATAAACCACCAGGATGGACATATTTCTCCTGGGCAAATTCTGGTTCCAACAATTACCCTTTTGGATTAGCACTTTCTGTATCTTCCATTCAGAGTGCTAGGAAATTCATTTTGTTAACTATCACCACAGACATGCTTTACTTAAAAAATTTTTTTAACTCAGCATTTTTAAGTGTGTTGTATTAGCAGGGAATTCTCTTAATTTAAGTTACAATATTGCCAAATAGAAGTCAGATATTGAAAAAAAAAAAAAAAAAACCTCATTTATCCCACTCTCCAATACCCGAAACAATGACATTTAAACAGTGACTAATGATTGTTAAATTAACACAAACTAGAGCTTAAAGGGCTATTAGAATTGAGTAGTAACAGAAATCATATGACACAGGGAGTCTAAAGTATTCACTAACTGGCCTTTACCAGAGTGGCTCAGTTGGTTGGGCATTGTTCCACAGAGCAAAACGTCACCTGAACAGGGCACTTGCCTGGGTTGTGGGTTCGGTTCCTGTTCGGGTGCATATGAGAGGCAACTGATTGATGTTTCTGTCTCACATTGATGTTTTTCTCCCCATCTTCCTTCCTCCTTTGCGCTCTCTAAAAATAAATAAATAAAATATTAAAAGAAAAAGTATTTACTATATGGCCTGTTACTGAAGAACTTTGCCTTTTCTAGAGCTTATTTTGACCCCTCCACAAGGCCAGAACAGTGATGATGATAAGTTCATCCTTGGAAGTCTCAGTTTGCCCTGGAGAGGTTGTCCTTCATCTTGGTAATATAGAACCACTTGGCCTCAGAAGTGCCTCTGAACTTCATGAACCCAAGACTTACCTACAATGTCTATTTTCTCTGCAGATATTGCTAATATGTAAAGAGTGAGTACATGGACTATCTTATACTGAGACTCCTCCCTAACCATGTGTCACCTGACTCACAAATTGCTGAGATGATAACTTATGGCTTCACGTTGACTTACAAATTCAATATGCTTGAAGGAGAAAAAACTGGAATCTTGTGTGGTAACTTGGCTCTGCTACCAATTAGCAAAATGGATGGGGAGAAGCCATGTCATATCTCTGGACCTCACTCTCATTATCTGTAAACTTCCTTCTACAGCAATGTTCTCTGATTCCGAAGTCAGAATAAAAAGTGTTATCTCTTTTTCTCAAGGTATAGTTTTCTCCTTCTTTAGGAAGATCAGATGAGTAAATACATGTGAAATCCTGATAACAGAGCTTGGCACGAAATACATCTTCAATGAATGTTAGCTATTAATACTGCTGTCATTAATATTACCAAAAGCTTGTGAAAGTCCACAAGTATTAATCTTTTTTTTTTTTTTTTATGGCTAGTATCCCTCATGTTTTCTGGTGAGAATTTGGGCATCTGTCGCACTGGGAAGGAATTCTGAGCAGCATTAACAGCATCCCAATGTTCTCTGAGCTCTCAGAGGAATTGATTAACCTCCCCCACTGCTGTGGACTGCATCTCCAGCAGGTGAACCACAAGCCACAAAGCACTGACCAAAATGTGCATCTGCAAAAGAAAGAGTGAGAATTAAAAAAACAACAACAACTCAGCTTTGCAACCTCAGGCAGGGCCGAGCTTCCCTGGTGACGTGTACACAATAAACTGGGGAAGGTAAAGGTTACTGTGGCGGGTGTGTTAGAACAGAAGCACACTCACTGCACGGGGGAGGGGGCCTCTCAGGCATACATGCTCTAACTAGAAATATGATGTCCCACATGTTTTCTGTATCATTCAGGATCCTAGAAGGAAATAACTTACCCCAGATAGTTCAAATGAAGAAACATCAATATACAAAGGGGGTAAGGTTAGAAAAACAATCAAGGATGTCAAGGCAAGCAGAGAACAGAAATGGTGCAAACCGTTATCACCACTAGGACTGAAAGGGTAAGGGGTATAAATTGTGTAATTGCCTCCCAGACAGAGATGGGGCCAAGGAGGCTGGCCTGGCAAAGGACAGTTCCTGAAGGATGTAGCTACTTCCAGAGAAGGATGAGATACTTCATCTCCTGATCTTCCTGGCCTCTGATCACTTGTGATACTTCCCATTGACTGAATCCTGTTAGAAACCAACCAGCAAAAGAGCCCAGGAAATGCATCCATAGTACAGAACAGAGGAGAGAGGGGGCAGAGAATGAATGAGAGGTTGTAAGGAGAACAGAGCAACTGTCCTTTTCCTCCAGAGATTTCACTGGGATGCCTCACTGGCTGGATATTTTTGTCCTGCCTTTGACATGTGGTCTGCTACTGGTAGGTGAGCATATGTAAGTCAGGGCTACTGTGTGCTGCTTTTGCCTATTCTGTGTGTCGTAATGAAAAAAGTACCCAGTTAGAAGCAGGATAACTAAATTCTGGACTGTTTGTAAAAACAGTAAGGCAGACTTTATTCAGGATTAGTACAATAGGATTTTGCAGTCACGGAGAGGAAACAAGCTTAGTTAAGAATACAACAACGAAAGTGGGCATGTATAGTCAAGAAGCTGGATGAGGGTTCAACAGGTGGAAAGTTACTAAGAGGAAACATCAGGAGTATTGGGGGATTCTGGTTAAACAGGTATAACAGGACTCTGCCTGAAGTCAGGCCAGGGTGGTTAGACATCACCTGGGGGATGGTAAGGGGTGAGAAATTTGGTTGCATATCCAGGCTGGGGGATTCTAGCCACACTGACTAAACAACGTTCTTTCTAAAACTGAACTCTTGAGGACATGCCAAAGAACAGGGTCAGGCTCAGAGGAGCCTTTCTAGAGTTGGTCAAGGAGACAGTCCTTGTCAGATATCAGTTCTGCCAAAAACCTGAGTAATTTTAGGCAAGTCACTTAACCTCTCAAAGACTTTTTGAAAAAAAATCTGTAAAACTGAGTTAATAATATTTGTCCAATCTTTCTCATTAGGGTTCAAGAACCAATGGAATAACAAACACCAAGCTTCAAAATCAATGTGGGAAGATAAGCCCTGAGCCTAGAGTGGGAGCTGAAAGGACCATTTTTACTAGGGACCTTGTGTACGGGTGGTGTGGCCTGGGATGTGGGTGATAACACATAGAAAAATGTGGCAGAGGTTGCTGGTTAGCCACCAATTCCATTCTTCCCTGTTCCCAAAGCATTTGAATTCTAATTTGGCATATGGCTACCCAGAGACACTCCAGTTTCCAGCCTCCCTTGCTGGGTGTGTACATATAAGTTGAGTATAATCTCTTCAGTTAGAGCTGAGCTGAAGTTATATGTGCCACTTTCAGGCTTGCCCCGTGAATCCTCTCATAATTATTTCTTTTAATTATGGCCTAAAAAATAATAGTTTTCACCTTTTAAAATGGTTATATAAGAATTTAATAAAACCTTTGATTTTATGTCTTGGCCTACAGAATCTAAAATGTTTATTATCTGGTCCTTTAAGAAAAAGTTTGCTAAATCCTAGACTAGCAGTCTGTCTCTGGAGAAGGGCAAGATGGGCCATCTTTGCTTGGGGCACAGGATGGTATTGGGGGAATTCTTAAAATGCTAAGGAAGCTCACTGGGAAACATGAGGATAGAAACATGCAATGTGGCAGTGTCAGATACTCATAAACTTTGGTTAACTATGTCTTAATTCCCTCCATTAGTGCATATTAATAATTTTATCAATCAATATTTATCGTGTCTATTATTTTGTGTTGAACACTCTTCTAGGTACCAAGATAATAATCAGAACTTGCCTATGAACAATTTCTCATCCTTAATCTTGGCCAAACACATAAGATTCCCCTTGATCTTTTGTTTTGGTGTGAGGGATAAAGGAAGGCAAATAATTCCTATGTGAAGTGGACTACCTAGTTCCTAGGGTGCCACACCAAGTGATATAAAGCACTAAAAGTAATAAGATCTTAGTGCAGAGTAGAATCACCCATAAATGTTGCTCACTTAAGCGCTCCAAAAGGCTTCAACAATAATAGTATAAAACTTGATCCTGTGTTTTGAAGGTAGAGGAATGTGCAATTTAGATTTTAAAAAATCAATGTAAATTAATCTTGATCTGAATTCACTTCAAGGCAAAGCAATAGTTCAGGAGGTAATATAATGATTAGGAATCAATTTTTACTGGTTTTATTTTTTTAATGTCTCGTATATTCAGTGCATGAGGCCAGCTCTATAATAAGCTTTAAAAAAGGTAAAACACCAGAGCACATAGCATAGCAGGTGACTGGCAGCTGTTATTTACTTAAGAGGCTTTGAGACTGTGGGTTTAACTTAGGATTTACTGGATAGGACTGATACTTGGAATGGAAGTTCAGTAGTACAAACAACAATGCTTGCCCAACTATTTGGGAACACAAAGAAATTAACCAAAGGGCAAGGAGAGAACATTTACAAAATTGCTTATGGTTTGCATTAAGAGCTGCTGGCCTAGAACATAGTCTTTTCTTATTTGGCATCACCTGGTGGATGGTTGGGGATGAGGAATTTGGTTACACATTGAGGGTGGAGGATTCTAGCTACACTGACTGACAGATACTTGCTGAAATGGAACTCTTGAGGACAAGCCAAAGAACAGGGTCTGGTCAGGCTCAGAGGAGCTGGTCTAGAGTTTGGTCAAGGAGATAGTTCCTGTCAGGTCTCAGATCTGCTGAAAACTTGGGTAACCTTAGGCAAGTCACTTAACTTCTCCAAGATTTGTTTTATGGGGTGTTGATTTAAATCACTGCTTATGATGTGACCTGAGACAATTTTGGTGAAATGTATGGTTTGTGAACTATAAAGTACAATGAGATCATTGCGTATATGGTTATTCTTTAGTTTACTCTCCCATGCCATTTCTCCATCTATCCCTCTTTCCTCTTAAAATCAGTATCTGGACCAATTCCTGCCAAGAGAAGGCCACACCTAAAAGCATGGCGGTTCTAGGCCTGAGAGGAGAATGTGTGTGTATGTGTGTGTGTGTGTGTGTGTGTGTGTGTGTGTGTGTGTATGTGTATGAGCATACATTCATATGCACATCTATGTCATGAATCACAGGATTAGCTATTGATCAGATGGAGTAATAAGAATCAAAATACTAGCTACAATTTATTGAGTACCTACTCTGAGTCAGGTGCCATACCTATCTCTTTGCATAGATAATTTCTTATCCACACAAATGTTCTTGTGGTTACTTATTGTCTGTGGTCTATAGGTGAGGAAACAAGGCTTGGAGAGTTTTGGTGGCCTGCGAAGCTCACACAGGTTGTGAGCAATAGAGCCTGGATTCTTCAGCTGGGTCACTGAGCCTGTGGGACAGCCGGTGTGTCCTGAAATGATCTGTCTTCTGCCAGGCAGGGAGAATAGCTAGCAGTAAACTTTTGGTGGTTCTCTAGGCTCTCTCATGTGGTGGAAGACCTTTCAGAAATAAGAGTAATTTTATTTTGAAAAATGGGTTTTGCCGGAACACTCTCTATGCAACAAAATAACAACATCAACACAAATCATAGCAGTAGTTAACCCTTACTGGGAGATCACCGTGCATTACCTGGGATATAAATTCCATAGTTATTATCCCTCTTTTATTTCCCACCCTGAATGGAAACAGAGAAAAGATGAGAAATTTGCTAAGGTCACATGGATACTAGAGGCAGATCCAGGAGTCACACTCAACCACTTGATGGGCACATGTGCGGAGCAGATTCTCTAGGCACAGCAGTTGGGGTGGAGGCCCAGCTCTGCAGGTACCCGCCAGTCAGCATGGCCCCTTGAGGCCCCTGAGCCTTTTTTGGAGTCCCATCTATGAAACAAGGGTGAATTCCACCCTGGTAGTCCTCCCCTCTGATTCTCCCTGGGGATGGGAGGACTTCAGAGACTAAAAACAGCAAGAAGAGAGATTCTTCTAGTCATGCAATCTTTCTTTTGGGGCTGGCTTCTGTTTTCTTGGCACTTTTTGGCCTGTGAATACCTCTAGGCAAAGCCCAGAAGAGAGGAAACCGGGGCTTATCCAAAATTTGAAAAAATTAATTAAAAAAAAAAAAAAGAGAGAGAGAGAAGAAACAAAAATATTCTGTTTGCTTCTAGATTTCGACGAGCTGCACATGACTCACTGATCATTGTAGTGATATTGCCTATGTAGTTTTTTTTCTGAGGAGAGGTTTGGTTGAGGAATCCAAGAGGGACATTTTCGCAGAGCGAACACCATGCTTGCATTTTGGAATTAGTGGCTCCCTGGGGCTCTCCCACCAGGAAGGCCAAATCAGAACAAGCTAGTATAAGACAAACAGAGGACTGAAGCTTTCAGTCACCAAGACCCTCCTGAGTAGATCCCAGCACAGAGCATTCAAGAGCACCCAGGTGGTGGCTACTACAGAAACCCATCAGCTTTAGCACCGTTTGAGGCTACGCAGCTTGTGCCAACTTTTCTATCCCCAAAGGAAAGCAGCTCCTATGGCCACAGGGCAGGAAGGCTTAGGTGGCAACGGATCTGATGTTCTTCAGAGTTGCATCACCGGGGAGTGGTATGGGGTTTGGCTTACAGTAAAACCTCATGGAAGTTGCTAATTCACTGTCTCTATGGCTATTTCATCTCTCAGAGATACTTCCCTACAAAGAAGATTAGGTAATAACACTCAACTTGTGGGATCATTTGAGAGACAATGCTTACAAACAAACTTTAGAGCATTATATAAATGTGAAAGACATGAAAGCTCCTTCTTTATTACTATTTCTCAGATATACCCAAATAGGCAAACTTTCCCAGCTCCGTGGCAATCAGGGTACAGGGCCAGGAGGGGCTGGGGACCCTGGCTCACAGGATATTTTGGAGGAGTGAATAATGCACTGAAAATGTAGAGTGTTTGGCTAAGGAGGATTTTATAATAAAGCCCCCGACACACATATAAGCCCCATTGTTTCTGCACTGATTTCTAAACTGAGAAATTTCCTCAGTCGGTGAACCTTTACTGGTTGTCACTTTGGCTATTCAATGAATGTTTAGTTTCTCCCCTTCAGGGCACATGAGAGAATTGCATTTCTTTGTCCCTCCTTGAAGGCGGGGTACCCAAGGGTGCTGGGAATTCTGTTTGTTGGTTAGATACATTCCCCCCCTTTTTTGTTCTGCTCCATGATCCAGAGAATAGTTTTGTCACCATCTAGACTGAGTGTTAGAATGAGCAGTCCCCGCTTTCAAACTTCAGGTAAATTTAACCTACCCTCAGCTTTATGGATTTCCTTGCTATCCTGAATGGGCTGTCATTATTTTATATTTTTTCTCCAGGATATATTCTACTTAACAATGCTCATAATCATAAGGCTTTTGTGTGGGTAACAGACAATTTGGAGGAGATGGATGTGGTTTATATGGCAGGTAGGCAAACAATTTAAGAGCAGATATTGTTATTCAGGTTATTGTCCCTCTGTTCTTTTCACAAATCCAGGCTTTAGTTCTTCATAAATTTGCTCATCCTTTTCATTCCTTTGCCCCTTATTCTAAACACAGCCCTGGGTCTCTCTTTGTGTAACCAGGGGGGACATAGTCTCTGGGTCTCCCCTCCTCCTCCTCTCTTCAGTGGGAACGGAGCTGCACAGACACACATTCCACATTGATGTGGAGTTTGTCACCTCACTGCACACCCTTCTCTACAGCCCAGTCCATCCCCAGGCACCTTCAGGATGCAAATCGGGTATAGACAGCTTCAGTTTTAAATGCCTATCCCCTCTATACACACCCCGCAGTCCAGGCTGTGTTGCCTTTTATTACTTGTTTTCACCATAGGTATGGAAAGTCTTGAAGGTGCTGACCAAAACAAACAAACAAACAAAAAAAAAAAAACAAACAAAAACAAACAAAAAACCAAAAAAAAAAAAAAAACAGGCCAAGGAGGCCTGGCTCTAGAAAAGTCCATAGGTGACCAGGGCTACCGTGTCATTGCTGACAACAAAGGCTCCCTCCTGGGGTGTGGGAACCAGAGCCCGCCTGATAGCAAATGATGGTCAGCTGCTAGACTTACTCTCCTTGGTTTCTGGGTAGAGATACCCTAAGGACTTAAACAGGGGTCTTCACAGCTTGAGGAGTCCTGGATCCTGGCCATCTGTCCACTCCTTTCTACCACAAAACACAAACCATCAAATCAAATCCCTCATTTTTTCTGAGCAATCGACACAAAGCCTAGGACACAGCTTTTCTAACTCAGAATTGCTCTTCTTTTTCATCCTCCCCACCATAGTCCTATTTCGGTCCTTTATAGCCCTGGCCAGGAGCAGCTCTGTCTCCTAGTGGTCTGCATGCCTTCTGCTCCTCTGCTTCCCTGCCTGTCTGCTCTGCTTACAGGAGCTTCCTAAAATCAGATGCAAGTGGGTCAACACTTCCTTTGTATTTTAGTTAAAAAATACTTTCTGGATTTTATCTTTAACAGTAGAGGTAGTACTTACCTATTATAAAAATACAGACAAAAAATGTTTAGAGAGAAAAAGTGGAAGTCCTGACCCTGCTCCAATCATTCTTAGAGGTAGTTTATAATAGTTTATTATGTGTCCTTCTGTACATTTTCTATGTGTGTACAAACACATGAACATACATAAACACACACACATACATATACACTTTGGCACACACTTTTCTGCAACTTGATCTTTTCCCTTAAAGATATATGGAGAGATCATTCTATGCCAATACACTTCAACCTACCATTTATTTTCAAAGGCTGTGAAGTAGTTCATTTATTTCATGGATTTACTGATATTTATTTAACCAGTTTCTATTGATGAACATTTAAGTTGTTAAATGTCTTCACTGTTACGGACTATGTGTTTCATTGAAGTCTTGACTATGTGTTTAATTGAAGTCTTATATCTATCAACCTATGTTTTAGATTTTTAAAATGCCTGCTGACTTTTGCTTTCAGATCTGTAGCATTTTGAAAATTAAAATCATTTCTGAGCAATAAATTTATAGTTTAAATAATCAAGTGGCATTACTAGAACTATAATAAAAAAAAGAGGAGTCTCTTGCCCTTCCCCACTCTACATCCCAGTTTCAGCTCCCTCTATGCAACTTCTTTTAACTACTTTTCCTGTACTATAGTCTTTCTTGTTCCATTCAATTTATTTTTTTCTCTTGAATTATTAATTATCTTTTATTTTCTTAATTTTCTATATATGTATTTCTTATTAACCTGAAATTTATCAATAAAAGTTAAAATCTTTTTTTCTAGTTTTAAACTCTTTGGTCATCCCAACGGTTTACTTTTTTCTCGAAGATATCTTTTCCTACAGATTTCTGTTTTTTGTTTTGTTTTGTTTTTCCCTAATCAGAGATCATTTTTTTTCTAGGACTGCTATACAACTGTCAGTTGTCATCTTGCGACTTGCATTCATGTCAACCTGGGTACCCTCTGTGTCTCTCTCCTCTGTTGAATTTCCTGTTTCTCCAGTGATAGTCCTCCTCGTTCTTGTTTATCACTGTATTTATAGCACCTAGCACATTACCTCCAAAAAGGAAGCATTCAAATATTTGTTGACTAACAGAATGAATAGAGGTGTGATTGAATTAATGTCTTACTGCTAGGCTAGACTATTAGTTGATACTTCAAAAAAAAAAAAAAAAGTATATCTCCCTATCTACTAAGAATTCAGTAAAATCCCCAGAGAGTAAACTTGAGGAGACACCAGTAATAAGTAAACATATGTGTGTGAGGCTCATGGTCCATCTTAGTGGTGCAATCCATAGCAGTGGGCAGATATAAAGCTAGCTGGTCTTTGTAGGAATTCAGCTTCCTGCCCTTGGCCTTATTAACTTCCTACTCTATTCAACTGAGCCAACCAGCCATAGGCAAGCAGCTCATGAAATAGCCTGATAAGCTGGCCTCTGTAACACAGTTACTGGCTTTCTGGTTCTGAGGAAGATGGCAATTGTCCTTGAATTTGGCCCAATTCCTCCCAGCAGGCCTCCCTTTAAGGATGCATCTTATCATCAGTCATTGCCCCAGCAAGGTAAAGTGGGTTTCCTCCTCTTATAATGACTGTCTATGTATTTTGTCCAGACCAATTTACTGCTGCAACCCACCTTCACATAGTAGAGCTTTGCTCTAAGCTCCAGAGGTTAAGGTCAAGCTTTCTTCAAAAGCCTTTCTTCCCAAACCTTAAATCATTTATTTGTTTGCCTTCCACTGCATTTTTCAAGCTCAGTCAGCATTACCCTTTTCTTGCCCACAGTTTAGAATTGCAGGGACCTCATGGAACAGAGGCTATTGATGCCTCCCAGGTGCTCTTTGACTCTTAGATTTTCATGAGAACAGACAACCTGCAAGTAAAGTCATTCTCTTTTGGCTACCACTACGAATTTCAGAATTCTTGGTTGTCAGGCACTTTTGCTTTCATCTGATTGCACAGACATGGAAACTATCCAGTGAACAGGTAAAGGTGAGCTGGTACCTTTAGAAAGGGTACTAAAGGGCAGGAGTGACAAGGCTGAAGGCTAACTAGAGTGAGAGTTGCTTGAGGCAGTTTTCTCTTTGATTTTCCAAGGTGGGAGACTTTCTCTCAAAATAATGTTGACTTATCCTTACCAATGACCTACACTTTGCTGATAGTATATATGTATCATGTCATTGAATCTTTACAATAATCCCACCAGATTAAAAAGAACCACTGAGGCTTCAGAGGTTGAATTGCCCAATGAGAAGCCCAGCTGGGATTTAAATCCAGATCTGAATATCTCCAAAGGCCATGCTTATTCTCAAACACAGCAGGTGGACCAGAGACAGGAGAGAAAAAGTAAGAGCTGGGCCCTCCAGTGAGAACCAGAGATTCATCACTCACACCTCCATTGTACTGTAGTGAGAACTTGCTACCCAGCTGTCACCATGGGCTCAGCAGGCAGCCTCCGCCTGAAGCCCCTCCAAGGTCTGCCTTAGCTTCAGTACCTGACATTCAGTAAGACACGATGCCCAACATAGAACACATGCCAGGGTGATCAGCTGTTCCAGTTTGCTGAGGAATACGAGTCTCCCATAGCATCCAACTTTCAGTGCTGAAACAAGGGAAGGCTTAGGCAAGCTAGGACAAATAGGTGACTTTTTGACATCACTGATGGGGCATATTTACTCAATAGTTCCTCATTGAGTTGACTGAGGCTTTGTCTGACCTCTGGTGTGCATTACAGTCCTATTTTTCCCCTCTGTTAAATCTGTTTCTTCTCCTTCCTTCCATAGGTGTTGATCCCTGATAAGCATCTTGCATATCAGATCCTATCTTACTCTGTTTCTGGAGACCACCTTGCAAACTGCCATTGCTACAGAGCATCAGTGCCCTGGAGGAATGCAGAACAGGACGGATCAAAGCCCAGGGCAGAAAGGGGTATCTGAGGGATTTGGGGCAGGGCATCTTACACTTCCACTCTCCAACACAGAGACTGAACAACTGCAGAAGTCATGGTACACAGGACCATGCTGATGATATTCTGACTTGCTAACCTCTCACTCATTAGGAGAACAGAGGAAGCTGCTACAGGGAGCCGGAGCCAGGTGGAAGAGTGCAAGGAGAGCCGGGCAACACCAGCTTGCTCAAACATAGACAGAACTATTCCTCCTTCCTGTGGCAGACACGTTCTTGTCACCCTCTGGCCTCAGTTGCTTGGCTATGCTCTTCCTTTCCAATCCTACCCTAGCATTTTATTTTATTTTTATTTATTTATTTTTTTTTTTGTGGCTGCATTTGGTGAGGGTATTTTATAACTGACTAAATAGCTCTGTAGGTGCAGGTTTCTTAATTAAAAAATGGACTTTGGCGAAGATGTATTTTTTCAGTTAGAAAAATTCTAAACCTAGAAATGATCTTTGTAAGTACAGGTCAGAGATGATCTTTTCCCTCTAGGAAAATCCACTTCCAAGTCTAGTGAGGTCACATGTGTCCATCCTACTCAGGTGGGCATGAAGATGGCACATGCCTCTGCTACTTCTCCGAAGGCCTCTGAATTTGCCAAGGCAGCATGGTTCGGGGTAGGTATTTGGACAAGAAGTTGACAGTAGTTGAGGAAGTATAACTTCTGATAGTAAAAATCCTCTTTGTGTGACAGCTCTGCCACATCCACATCACATACTTCTTTACACTTCATCACACCTGGGCACACTTAGGATCATTGACGAATCAATTAACAGCCTCCTCTAGGTGCTCACACATCACTTTGCATCAAACCAACCATTCCTTTGACAGGGACCGACATTTACCATCCTTGCTGGAAACTTGCCAAGGAATGAATCAAAGTACACCAAACTTGGCTGCAAAATTATTGAGAGGATTAGTAAGGTCCACAAGCAATTCAAGTTATAAGTGGGAGTAAAATCTCTGTTATTTTAATATGACAGCCATTGCAACGAGTGGTGTGCCAACTGCTACTTGCTATGCATTGGGATAAGAAGATTCCCTCTTAATTGAGTTTAATCATTAGAAAAATGCAGATAATGACATCTGTCATAATTTTTATATCACAGAGTTGCTGAGGATCTAATGAAATTGTGTGAAAGCACTCTTGCTAAACAACAAAGAACTATGTCATTGCTAGGTATTTTGGTACACTGCAAAACCATAAACTACAAAACAACAAAACAAACAATCTAACACCAACAGATTGACGAAAAAACTCATTGGAAAGACTAATAAATTAAAAACAAAACAAAACAAAAAATGATGTTATTAGTCATTATGGATAGGAAGCACAACCAAACAGAATTTAGTATTATAAAGAGATTATTCTATAGAGGAGATTTCTTAATGTTTTCTTGTAATTAGACACCAAATATTTGATTAATATAGTTATGCAGAATGTTATTCTTGAAGACTGGTCTGAAAAAAGCACAGAGAGATTAAGCAACTTGTTTGAGGTCACACAGCTAGTAAGTATTGGAGCCAGCAGTCCATCCCCAAATCCATGTGCGTAACATTCACTATACTGCATCTTTAAGGAGGAGCAAAGAAGGTGAAAGTAAGATGCATGACTGAAAGTCTCTGAGCGGGGCAAGAAGAAATTATTTTATGAAGAATATACTGTGATTTGCAGCTCTGAGCACTGTCAGGAAGCCTTGGGGAAGGGGAGTCAGGGCAGCTGCCAGCCGACTTTGGCAGACAGGAGAGAGGAGAGGTGAGGCTTATTTTTAGCAGAGCAGTTCAGCAGCAGCTTGGACAGCCTGAGAAATGCAGAAGTTGTTCCTCAGACATGAAATCTACATGGGGTTGTTCAGTGACAGGCTGAGATCATGGGTGTCTGGAAACAAGAGGGCCATAGGATATGCTCCAGATTGTCAAGACACAGCTTCACACACATGTCAAAACAGCAGTGACCACAGTAGTATTGGCAAATAGGAGACACCAGCAAACTTGCTCTAGCATTCCTGTGTAAAATCTTAAGACCTTTAAGAGAGCTCTGAACCAGGCCTTTAGTCAATACCAAGGCAAATGTGTGCCACAAAGACCAGAGAAATAAAAGCCACTAGTGTGCAAAATCCAAGTCACTCCTTGTCGGCAAAACACCTCCCCTGGGTACCTACACAATGGGAGAAGTCTTCTCCTGTAATCAGTGTGCACGCTTTAAGCAACTCTAATCCTTTGCCTGAATTTGAGGGAAACATGCAAATGCATCCTTCATTCTGTTGCCTGCTCTGTTTGGGTTTCTCTGTCTGCCTTTTTTCTTTCTCCCTAGGGAATTGGGTTGTAGACTGACTATCATTAAATCCCAAGAATGGATTTCTGTAATAGGGAGGATTTCCCATCCATCAATTTAAGGACTTACTCTTCTCTTGAATTAGGGATCCTGCTAGGCCACAGGACAGGCATCTGGTCAGCTTTCCAACACCCTGCAATCACACCACAGAGGAGCCCCTGTTCTGTCTGGTGGTTGGAATTTTGAATACTTGGATGAGGTACCCTGGTTCTTTTCCTTTCTTTTATCACCAACCTGCTTATTCCTGAACCCCTGCACTTTGTTGTTATCCAGCCACAGAAAGAGAGCTCCTCAAGGTCACTGGTGACCTCCAAATCCACCTACTTCTCCTTAGTTCACATGCTTCATAATATCCAGGGTACATTCAACATGGTTTTACACCAGTTCTTTCTTAAAACTGTCTTCTACCTTAGAATCCTTGAGTCCCCTTGGCTCAGACTCTTCTTTTCCCTCCCTGGTCATGGCTGCTCTCCCTCCTGTGTCCCCTTCTCGTTCCCATCAGTGGGTCCCATGTTCATGGCTTAGCTCTCAGATGATTGCTGGACCCTGCAATAGGGACTGAGAAAAACGGGCTGCTTCAGGGATGGTTTCTCTGTATTTCAAGCAGCTTAGAGAACTGGGACAGAGGCTTCCTGTCCTGAAATGTAAGTATATGAAGAATAATTTTGACCCCTGGCAGTTTTACCTTTAATTGGAGAATTGGGCTTGTTGAAGAGCAACTTTATTTTTGCTTATTTTTCAAAAGAGACACTGCATGTTCTGACAGTTTGATATAGTGTATGAAAGTGCTGATTTACCTTGTCTTAAGAACAGATCTGGCAGCTAAAAGTCTATGATGCTTATTTTTATAAATATAAATACAGTATAGCCCGGCTTCTTTAAAGCACTGGTGTAAAGGGCCAGAAAAGCCTCTATCCTTATTGGATGGCCACTTTGTGTGATATTATCTTTTAAGAGGTGACAATACATTATGATAAACATGAATCAACATAATAACTGGGCATGCTGTAACACTGTTCAGCTAGATACTAAACTATGATGTGTTTGGTTTAAGATATACCAGGGTGATTTTAAGCATAATTTTCTCCATGTACACTAACTATTATAATCCCTCTCTGTCTCTCCAATGAGGTTTCCCACACTTCTATCAAGAATGAAAGCAAATGAAATTTGGGTTAAGACTCAGTAACCTTTTAATTCACCGAATTAAGGATTCTCCAATTAGAGGCAAAAGGCAGATATAGGAAAAGAAATGTGTGAGTATTTACTTTCTGTTTAAAGACTTTTTGGATTAAAAGATACTGAAACAGATAACACCACAAAATTAGTTTTTGCTCTGATGGCAAGGTTAAGACTTCTGCTGTTGCTAGGATATGCTGCCCTATCACAGCTGATCTTGACGGTGAAAATTGGTGCCTTAATTTCCCAGTGGTCCATGCCACTTCTGACTTAGGCCTCATTCTGGTTAATCACACTGTCATTCTCGCTGCAGATTGCTTTTTGACATCTTCATCTGCACAAGGGTCCTGCAGCCAAAACTCAATGTGTGGAGCCAATTCAACAGTCCTCAGTGGTCAAGGCCTGGTCTCAGACCTGGTACTGATGGGGAAGAACAGAGCTTAGGAAGGACAGCTGGAAGCAAGGTTGGAAGCAACAACATTTTTCTTTGTGTGCATGGGGCTCTGATTGGGAGCCATATGCAAATGAAATCATGGGAGAGATTTTATATGCAAAGTTAAAGTCTGCAATAATTAGAGCCAGTGATTTCTAGTGAAGTAATTCTAATGAAAGAAATCTACCATTTACATTTTTTAATTCTGGGGAGATGGAAAACTCTGGTGTATTGCATTAAAAATCCAGCTTTTATTAACCCCTGTTTTATATCTTTAATCAGTACATAAATGAAAGACTGAGACAGCACCTTATTTCCTAAGTCTACAACTCATCTAAAGTATTTCTATGTTGCCAGCTATTTGCTCTGTAATACTTTATTTTAATGTTAAGAACAGATACTTTTCATTAGAGTGTTATCTTAATGAAAGCTCTGACTTGAATTATCACTGGCATTTTTCAACATCCAATATTAAATCTAGTGTGTAACAAATATATCCACAAAACTCACACGGCTCTATACAGTAGCTATGAAGGAACTAAGGCTTGGAGATGTTAGGTTGTTTGCCCAGGGACACAGAGCTAGCAAGTGGCAGAACCAATTTTAATATTTGTTTCTCTGGCCCTAAAGCTCATAGTCTTTTCATTACAATGTTTTAAACAGCCTCTTCACCACATTGGAAGCATGTAACTTATAAGTTATAAATAGTAATTCCAGTAAAAAATAGACTAAGAGTATGTTTGTGCCTATTTTTCCATTGTTGTTTTTTCCTTTATGATTATGTTATAGATAGAATTTTGGGCTAGGGTCACCAAAAGAACCCATAACCTGTGAGCAAGAGGATGCAAGTAGGGAGGGGAAGTAGGAGACCACTTTGCCACCACCAAGAGTAAGGTGTTAAATGACATCTCTCCACCAGATGCACGACTCCCACCTGGATATCACTTACTGAAGGACTTTTTTCTTTACTGGTACGTGACATTCTCTTGCACCAAGAAAAGGAACTCCAATGCTTAGAGTCTAGCAGGGTTTCTATGGCTAACTCATAGAGTTGTTATGCACAGGCAATCTTAGGCATGTGCTGTCTACCCTCTGATTTGAACCCCACAGCCACTTCACTGGATATAAATGAGGATCACTGTGGGAAAACCTGGGGAACCCTTGCCTGCACCGGGCCAGAGGGTAAGACGCACAGACCTGAGTACAGAGCTCAAGCTTGGGGACTGGAGGAGGACTCTGATTGTTTCTGGGCTGTATCTTTCAAATGAGGACCATAAACTTTATATAATTTTTCTCTAAAATATTTGAATATTCCTGTAGTTGCTTGAAAGACCATTTATAAAGAGTTCTGGGAAATTACCTAAATGGAATGAAAGAGAAATATGACTTAATCCACTAACTTAATATGTGACCTTGGGCAAGTCACTTAACCTCTCTCAAAGTTTCAACAAAACAGGTAGATGAGGCTGTGTGTGCTCTAGAGTTCTGTTCCAGTAAAAAATTATGCTATCTAAACACTGGAGATTAACAGTGATGATATGTTCATATATTGACAGGTTATGTTCCTCCTACTCATAATTATACTCATCTATCCATGCTGAGGGAAGCCCCACAGCTCAGGAAATGATTCTTCCTCAAAGAAATTACAGATATGCTTCTATGACAGGATAGCCTCAAGGGGTATTATCAGTTCTCATAGAGTGATCCATTTTCTCTCCCCAAACATTTAGTGCCTCAGTTTCTATACAACAAAACTAACATAAACACATATTTTTGAGCACTTATTAAATGCATCTGTGAAATACTTTACTGTGACTTACCTTGTCATTCTCCCAATATACCCTATGAGGCAAGTGCAGTTCTTTCTTTTATATTTAATTATATTTTATTGTTTATGCTATTACAGTTGTCCCAATTATTCCCTATTTTCCCCCCTCCACACAGAACCCTCACTCACTCAGGCAATCCCCACACCATTGCCATGCATGTGTGCTCTCTGGCTACTCTATTCCCTATGCTGTATTTTACATCCCCGATATTATTCTGTAACTACCAATTTGTACTTCTTAATCCCTTCACCTCTTTCTTCTGTCCCCCTGACTCCCTTCCCATGTGGCAACCATCAAAAACATCCTCTGTATCTATGATTCTGTTTCTGTTCTGCTTGTTCATTTATTTTGTTTTTCAGATTCAATTATTGATAGATTATTACCATTTTATTGTTCATATATATTTTTTTCTTCTTCCTTAAAGAAGAATGTTTAACATTTCATATAATATTGCTTTGGTGGTGATGAACTCCTTTAGGTTTTTCTTGTCTGGGAAGCTCTTTATCTGTAGATTCTAAATGATAGCTTTGCTGGGTAGAGTAATCTTGGTTTTAGGCCCTTGATTTTCATCACTTAGAATATTTCTTGCCAATCCCTTCTGGCTTGCAAATTTTCTTTTGAGAAATCAGCTGACAGTCTTATGGGGTTCTGTTGTAGATAACTGCTTTTTTCTTACTGGATTCTCTCTTTATTTTTAAACTTTGGGATTTTACTTATGCTGTGTCTTGGTGTGGGTCTATTTATATCCATCTTGTTTGGGACTCTTTGTGATTTCTGGACTTATATGTCTATTTCCTTCACCAAATTAGGGAAGTTTTTTCTCATTATTTTTTTCAAAAAGGTTTTCAATTTCTTGTTCTTTCTCTTCTCCTTCTGGCACCCCCCATGATGCAAATGTTGGTACACTTTTGAAGTTGTCCCAGAGGTTCCTTATACTATCCTTATTTTTTTAGATACTTTTTTTCTTATTGTTGAGTGTTTTTGCTTCCTTATATTTTAAAAAGCTATTTTTATTTTTGGCTTCATTCACTCTATTGTTGATTCCCTGTAAATTGTCCTTAATTTCAGTTAGTGTAGTCTTCATTACTAACTGGTTCTTTTTTATGGATTCTGTGCCTTTTTTTATGCTGTTGAACTTCTCACTAAGTTCACTGAGCATCCTTATAACCACTGTTTTGAACTCTGTATCTAGTAGATTTTGTTTCTCTCTGTTTTAATTCTTTTTTTGGAGTTCTGTTCTATTCTTTTATTTGGGTCATGTTTCTTTGTCTTCTCATGTTATAAGCCTCCTTGTGTTTGTTTCTATATATGAGATAGAGCTGCTACAATTCCCTGGCTTGGGAGAGTGGCCTAATGTAGTAAGTGTCCTGTAGGATCCAGCTTCCCCTATCACCCAGCTGGGTACTCAAGGTGCACGCACTGTGTGGGCTGTGTACACCCTCCTCTTAAAGTTGAGCGTTGATTGCTATTGGCAGGCAATGGGAAAGATTTACCTAGGCATATGAACTCCAAGGACTGGCTGTGACCACTGACCAATAACCTCCAACCACCTTGGAGGATCAGCTGTGCAGGGGCCCACTCCACAGAGCAGAATTTACTTCAGCAGGGCTCTGACACTCTCTGAGTCCACCCCTTAAGTGTGTCACTAATGGAGGTGGTTTAATGATGTTGCTCTGACATGGTTTATAGCTGTCCACTGGGTGTGCAGGCTCTGGGACCTCTTGGGAGGTGTAGGCAAGGTCAGCCACCACCTGTGTTCTGTCTATGGCCACCATCATAAGCTAAAAAGCAATCTGTAGTTGACTGCTACTTGTTCTGGGCTTAGAGGTGCCTAAGAGAGTTCAAGCTATGAACCAAGGCCAGCTGCTGCTAGTGCCAGGCCTGGGGCCACTTAGCAATAGTCACAGGTCTCACTGAGGCTAGATGCTGCTTGTTTGGGAGCCTTTAGGAAAATCTGAGGTATGAGCCAAGACAAGCCATTGATAAGGAAAAACCACTGGAAAAAGATTGGGTGGGCCTGAAAATTGTATGGGACAAAGCCTCAGGGAATCACCAGTGTGGGGCAAAGAGTGTGAGCCAGGATGATGAAATTTCAGTTATAATGCCCACATGTCCGCTCTGTTGGGGGAGGGCTCAGAAAAGGAACAATGGCCTCTGCCAGCATTTCTGTCTGGGAGAAAGCTGCCCTCCAGCTCTCACCCTGCTGTCAGACACTTCGGTTGCTCTGTATGCCTTTCATGCCTTTCAAGCTGCTGTTCCCATGCTGGAGCTCAAAGGGAGTGAATTTTAGTAAGTCTGTGTACAGGCCCTTTAAGAGGAACTGCCAGGGAGTCCAGCCATTTCTGTTCCATAGCCTCAATCCCTCCTGATTTTTATAGTGAGAAGTTATGGAGACTTATCTCCCTGGCACTGAAACCCTGGGCTAGGGGGCCTGCTGTGGGGCTAGGATCTCTCAATTTTGAGATACCCTTCCTCACTTTTACATCAAACATGGGTGTGGGGCTAGCCTGTTCTAGATCTCCCCTCCTACCCATCTTGATGGAGTTTCTTTCTTAATTCTGTAGTTGTAGAACTTTCATCAGCTTCATTTCTGGTGATTCTGAATAATGGTTGTTCTATAGTTGTGATTTTGATGTGGTTGTGTGAGAAGGTGAGCAATGTTTACTTTGCCACCATCTTGAACAGAAGTCTACAGGTGCAGTTGTCATCCCAATGTACAGAGAAGGAAACCAAGGCCAGAAAAGCAAAATGACATACAATTTGACAGAGCTTATCAGTGAGGAAGGTTGGATTGGAACCCTGTCTGTCTAAGCCCCAGTCTGGGACTTTGCTTTTCATAGCATTGCCTCCTATTTGGTGACCAATATACACCTGGTCTGATTTCAATAATTCCAGATATTAAACTGATGTGTATTTACTCTAGATGCTTGCATGAAAATAGTCACTGTTCTGTTTAATAGAGAGCTAATTAAAAAAACCGAACCTCTGATTTTCCTCTCTGGAGTGCTAATAAGTCACTTCTCTGGGATGGAGTGTACACAGGGTCCTGGCTGTGACTAGACCTCGCCATGCAGTGGGGCCCTCCCAGCTACTTGTCCTCCTCCTTTATTGCCCTATTGATTGGCCTCTTTCATTTACAAAGCATGCTGCCCTTGAAGAAGATAAATGGCTGTGAGTGTCTTCTCTGATCCCTTTCTTTCCTACTAATGACTGAAGAAACCTGAAATACTGGATCTGGGGACCAGTGGATAGGCACACCTTCCAAAACACAAACACCAGGAGTCAAAATCAACAAAGAAGAGACAAAGCAAATCTGAAGCAGCCACTGCCTCTTCCTTTGTCTGCATTTGAGGGAACATCTCCATATGGTTGTACCATTTATATAGGTCAAACTTCTCAGTTATAAAGAAAGGTAGACAGCTAAGGTGCTTGCTTGTTCAGGTCGGCAAGTTAAAAAAAGTACTATATGGCATATTCTTGTTGAATTAAAGAATATATTCCCCTAGAACAGACCATCTCTATCTTTATTAACTTCTTGTTCCTGAAAATGTCAGTTAGAGCTTCAGAACATGTGAGGGAAAGTGACCTCTTTCCTCTGCGGGGCCCAGAGCAGCATTTAGCATGTGCAGCTCAGAGATAAAGGTTAACTCATCTGTAATAACCCCAAACAGCATGCACAGTGTGCTGAAGAGGGTTTGCATATGGCGAGGAGAGAGCGTTTTAAAGGTGATGGCAATTGGTGCCTTCACAAACATCATGTGGAGCTGAAACAGCTGAGATCATTAAAAAAATTTCAGAAGAGGATGCAAGCTGGCTCTCATCCCTGGTGGTCAGTCTACTCTTCTTTGTGTTGAATTTGTCTTTGCTTTGACACCATGACTAAATATCCCACCAGAAATGAATGTTTTTCAGTGATTGCAGTTTGTAAACTACATTCAGTCCCTTTTGGCTTTGGCAAATTCAAGTACTGCTTTCAACTGACCATGTGTTTCGAAGGTCAGTGCCAAGCTTTTTTTTGAGTATATCCCACCCATGTGCTCTCCAGTTTCTAAATCATGGATCCTGAATAAGCCCTTTTTACTGTTTATGAGCCACATACTCTGAAGAGATGTAAAACTCAGCATTGGTTTTTATTGTAAGCTTAGAGAGGGTTCACTCACTCTTTCTGTAGTGGACAATGCCAATAGCTATACTGCGCCAAGCGTTCCAGACCAGCCAAAGCATCAGAATTAGGAGAGATAATCTAGAATGAAAATGAGCAGTTTCTCTTTCCTTCACTCTTTCGTACAGGTTTCAATATTTATCACTGCCTTGCTATACCTTTATAATAACATATGTAGTGTAGATCTTTTCTCCTGTACCTTTCTTTTTTTAAATAAAATAATTGACTAGTAATCAGTAATCATGACCTCTTCTATAGCACTTTTTAGTATGTAAAGTATAGATATTATTTAATATACTAAGAGACTATATGGGATTTGTAAACAGTCTTTTGAGGTGCAGCGCTATTCTCCTCTTCCTTGCAGAATGGAAAACTGAAGCTCAGAGAGGTTGAATGATTTACCTCATGCTGCACAGATAGCAAAGGGCAGACCTGAAACATGAAATCAGGCCACAAAGTTTCAGAGTCAGTGCTGTTTCCATTATTCGATGAGGCTTCTTGAGAATGCCTTCATGGAAGGCATTTTTGCCTCTAAAACCCTGTAACGGCCTTTTAAACATGCTACTGTCCAGGTCGGAGGATTCAGGGGCATATACCACCCAGGCCACGTGCACAAAGAGCAGACAGTCACAGAGGGACATGGAGCATACAGATGGCTGCTCGAAAGCCTGGCCATCAATATGGATTACTGCACAGCTGATGGCGTCCGAGGAGCGCCGCTTCCATTTAGAACAGGCAGTGATGAACAGCGGGAGCCCTGCCGTCATCCATTTTGCATGCATCCAGAGATGGGCAAGACTGCCACTTGAAAAATAGTGGGGTACAAAATCCAGGCATCTCCCCTACGACACATAAAATCCTCCTTTCTGGTCTGTTCGCCTGTGGTTCTGAGAGGGGGTCTGGACAAGGCTCACAGCATCATCACAGCCCTTGGAAGGGGATGGGGCAGAGTGGGCTCAGTGAGGGCCAGCCTCTATTAGCAAGTCCTGGATCCTCCTGCATGCTCTGTCCTTTGCCTTCCCATCCCCCCACAGCTGCTGTGGAGCTGACAATAAAAAACAATGCCCTAGGCAGTCCTGTTTTTATTATTAGTTATATGGCATCATAAATGTACATAGAGATGTTCAGTAAATGAAATTGTGCCAAACACCAAACAGGGCCACTGCCCCCAAGATCTTTTGGCCTTAGGGCAATGGCAGAACAATATAAGATGAATAAAGGGAGCTGAGAGACTGATGAGGTGAGGTTTTAGTACTGTTTGGCTTTTCAGAGGGGGTGTGACCGCGGTCCTGGAGGCTGAAGGAAAGGTGCAGCATGCAGAAAGCAGTCACTGCCACAGAGGGACTTGGAGGCATGCAGATAGCCTTTCGGGAATGGGCTGGGATGGTTCTGGGAAAGTCAGGGGAGATCAGGCCCCTTTGTTATTTAATAAGATAAATCCAAGGGTAGGGAAAAGGTGCAATTACTGGCTTTTGATCACAAGCAATCCGACTTTGTTAGGAGAGGCATAAACTGCAGGCTCACCCTCTTCATAAGTGTCACTTCGGATTCCATGTAGTATTAAATTGCACAGACTTCTCCGGCAGATGCAATGTGTAAATATAGGACAATAACGGGAAATTTATGAGCTTAAATACCGAGGAATTGCTGAGTAGTAAAATGAAGAGACATAAATTACAGGAAATGCTGCCCTTCAATGAATACATTATGCATAATAATGAAACTTTTAAAAGGCAACAGAAATCAAATATCAGAAGAGGGTTTGAAAGGAGAAAAGCCAAGTAAAGAACTAGGACTAGGACAGTCCAAAGTCAGAGCTGCTTTGTCACTGCTAAATGGTCATATCAGTTCCCTTAGATTCCTGTGGCTCTTTGTCCTCAGGGAAGACAAAGTAGTATCATTCTTTAAAGGTGACCTGGTATACTGAAAAAAGTATGGAGACTGCAGTCTGAAGGAAACTGCCTCACTACCCGTATAACGTTGGCCAAGTTACTTAATCTCTATCATTCTCAGTTTTCCCATCTGTAAAATGGTTTTAATAAAGCTCATTTTGTAGAATTATGATAATTAAAAAAGGACAGACATGTGAACCACTTAGCCCAGCACATTGGAATGTTTAAAAAATATATTCTGCAGTGGCTCAGTAAATTGAGCACTGGCCTGTGAACCAAAGGGTCTCTGGTTCAACTCCCAATCAGGGCACATGCCTGGGTTGCAGGCCTGGTCCCCAGCTGGGGGCACACAAAAAGCAACCACACATTGATGTTTCTCTTTCTCTCTTTCTCCCTCCATCTCTTTTTCTCCCTTCCCCCTCTCTGAAAATAGATAAAATTTTAAAAAATAAAAGAAAATAAAAATAAAAAATACGTTCTGCTCTAGCTGGTGTGGCTCAGTGGATTGAGCATCGGCCTGCCAGCCAAAAGGTCGATGATTCGATTACCAGCCAGGGCACATGCCTGGGTTGCTGACCAGGTGCTCAGTTGTGGGGAGGGGTGTGAGATGCAAATGCATCTCTCATACATTGATGTTTCTCTCCCTCTTTTTCTTCTTCCCTTTCCCTCTCTCTGGAAGTAAATAAATAAAATCTTTTAAAAAGTTCCCTCTAAGATTTCTATCAGATAATAGCAAAGTGTTAGCAAAATTCAGAGGAGGAAGATGGATTCTGTCCAGAGAGATTGGGAAAGATTTCTGAGTTGGGGCAGTATTTGAAAACTAGGTTAGGTTTTGATGCAGAGATGGGAAGGGCATGAATCAAGGCAAAAAAGAGAGAGATAGAACAAGCTGTGTTCTGGAAGTGGAAGGCAGTGGAAATAGAGGGGAGTAAGCAAAATAGACCCTGGGCCCCAATCCAAAGGTTCTTGATTGGCATGCTAAGTCATCTATCTGTTCATTATTCTGTAGGCACTGGGGAGACGTCAGAGGTATCAGAACAGGCTGTGATATGATCAGAGAGGTATTTCAGGAAGACAACTCTGGTGCAGTATAAAAATATATATTGGAGCTGGGAAAGACCAGAAGCAGGGAGACCAATTGGGAGATGGTGGCAGTTTTCTGTAAGAACTAATGAAGGCCCAAGTCAGGACAGAGGAAGTGAAAAGAGAAATGAGGAGACAGATGAGGAGGGTGTTGTGCCAGGGTTTGTCTGTTGATTGATTATGAGGTAAGGGACAGCAAGGAACACAAGAAGACTCTGAGCTTCTAAGTCCAGGGGACTAAAGATCAGATGATGTCATTATCAGAGATGAAGATGGAGATGTGGGTAAAAGTATTAAATTTATTGAGTCTGAGGTACCCACAACATTTCCAAGAACTGTTGAAGGGGTTATTGATAATGGAAGCCTGTAGCCTGAGTCTTGACTAACACCCAAATTTTGGAGTCATTGACATTGTAGTCCATGTTGACACCATAACAGTGATTGGTCTACCAAGGGAGAAGGGATGAGATGGAGAGTAGGAGAAACTGGGAAGATGGCAGGAGAGGAGAAAGGCAAATGCCAGAAAGTGCATCTACTTGGCAGGAAAAGGAGGCTGCAGAGGAGGCGGAGACAGTATGAGAGAGACAGAACCAAGGAGGGCATTTCTAGGTGACAGGACCATCAACAGTGTCAAAATCAGAGAAGAACTGAGATGAGTAACAGCTAAGAGGCCATAATCTTGGTGACTTTAGTAACTAGGATTTACTCCCTGCCTTCTTCCAAAAAGCATTAGATGAAACTTAAAACATTTGAACACACCTCAAAGAATACAGTCGAAATAAACATTTTAAGAAGACAACTCAAAAGCCAACTAGAAGGTGGCACTAGGGGTCAGGTAAGCACAACAACTGAGCATTAAATTAGCACTGTACTCCTTGGCACATAGGAAAATTTGCAGTGATGTGCCTTTAAGGTTTAGTTTCATTAGGGGTGGGAGAGACATAACTTAAGATGCAGTGGGATGTGGGACAAAGCCGTGAGGAAGGAAGTGGAAGAGCAAGCTCAGTTCTTTGAGGGTGGCTTTGCCGTATAGAGAAGGAGAAAACAATTTTGGAGTCCTGGATAGGATGTAAGTTGTAGTGCTAAAGATTGAAAAAGGAGAAATAGACACCCTTGCCAAGCCAATGAGAGAGACAAATGTGGCCTTTCATATACCCTAGCTGCAGAAATATGGATATTAGAAGGTATAAGATATCACAAAGACCACTGTAAGAACATGTCACACAGAAGGTGGCTTCCCTCTTAGACATAGGTAAAGACAGGGAAAAAGAACATTACACTGGCACTGGAGAGAGCGTAAGTGCAGCTAGAGAAAGGTGCAGAGGTGAGACCAGGCATGGCCCCTCCCAAGTGATGAAGAGTCTGTTTCTTCTATCACATGTCATGGTCTTCCTTTCGAGTTCCACTCAGCACAAAGGTTTTCTAACTGCACAGAGGACAAGCAATTGGGTGGAAACATTTCCTTGGTGCATTACTGGGAAAATTTGCCCAGAGGTTGTGAAGGCAGAGGATCCCAGCAGCTATAACAGAGAAGGATGGGGAGGACCTCAGGGAAGGGCCATATTGGGCAGTACAGCCTCCCTCATGGGCCTTAAGCCTGCTTTTCTCCCCTCTCCCACAGTCCGCTTTCTGGAGGCAAAAGGTGTGGGGGAGTGTGGGTCTTCTGTTCCATTTTCCCATTCCTCAAGCTTTACCAGTATCACTGGTTTCCAACCTTTTAAGAATCATAGTGTGCTTTCAGCTTTTCTTTTGACTCCATAGAACCCCCAGATGATAGACCTAAAAGTATTGTCACTTTTATTGTGGTTTTGTGATTTGAAAATAGAATTAAATCATAAATATCAAGGAAAGTAATTCACATGTAATGGCTCAGCAATAGCCATTTGTTGGAATATTTGAAGACTCTTTGATGTTATTTTATTGGTTGCTTTTGTTTAAATGTTTTATGCTCTTAGAAAAACATTTTAGTATAAAAACTAGAACAATTACTGCTTTCTTTCTACTGGAGCCTCTGGTCATTTTATAAAATGAAAATGGTTATAGAAAACTGAGTGATAATAGAACTGATAGTTTTTAGAATATCTATTTGCTGGGCACTTTGCATCTATTAATATTTTCAACCTTCAAACAACTCTTTAAAGTAGATTAAAAATGAGGCTCAAGGAAGTTAAGTGATTTGTTGCACATTCAAGGGTAGTGTTAGAAGTTGAGTCAAGACGTCTTGAAAATCTATCTTCTTTCCATTATACCACATGGACTTCTATAGCAGAAGATAAACAGTCAGGGATGAAGCCACGAACTTGGCTTCTTCTCCTTTAAGTTCCTAAAATGGTTCCTACTATGGCTCCAAATGCCTGTTGGCATGTCTGTGCCTCACACAAACTGTATATAAACATGTTCAGTAGGTATTTGTGTCACCCAACAAGTATTATATAGAAGACGAGTTAGACTTTCTCTGAACTGCTCAACTGACAGACATTGAAAGGGTAAAGTTTCCAGATAAACACAGGAGGAGCTTTCAGACAGAATAGCCCATTATATGCAAAGATGTGAAAGAAAAAAATCACAAATAAGAATATAAAATGTGCCCAGAAAAGAGGTAAATAGTAATAGGTAATATTATACCCTTATTGTACAGGTGAGGAAACTGAGCTATGGTGTGGTGAAGCTTGCCCAAGATGGAGCAGAAATTTCCCCTAGTTTGTTTAAAAGCTCCTTCCAGGCAAAGAAAATAGGGCCAGAGACATGGGGCAGAGGACCTATTTCATATCAGTCTGTTTTCTCCCAGTTCATACCGAAATTCTAACATGCAAACAAAATGGTAGACTGGGACAAAAGGACACATGGACAATGGTGACTTTTTCTACTTTTTCACAGTATTCTTTTCACCAGTTTCAAGGAGTACCATGACCTAACTAGTTAAATCTAGCTATTTCTGCACGATGATTTATTTCCTTAATTAATCATCTAGCAAAGATTTATGGAGTATCTGGCATCCTAAAAATGATGCTAAACTCTGAAGTTACAGGGATAACCAAAACATAGCTCCTGTCCTCACAGGGCTCCCAGGTCCCACAAGGGAAGGCTTATAGACAAGCCCACAAGTAATGAACACAAATCAGACTGTAATAAAATACCCAAACTGAGATAGGCACAAGCAGTGTTATGGGATTTAGAGAAGGGAATAAAAAATAATTTTTAATGGAGGTATGGGATCTGAACAGACTTCATGAAAACAAACACACACAAAAAAACCTGTTTTGAAACTGCATCAAATTTCAATAGAGACAGGAAAGGAAGAACTGAGCTGAGGTCTTGATAATTAAAAAGCAAATGATGTGCTGGGAAGCCAAGAATAAAGATATACAAACAGAGATCGATGGAGATAAGGATGGAAAGTCATGCCGGACTAAAATGGGAGCCATTTGGAATATTATGGACTTTAAACTTGACTTGGAGGACAACAAGAGGTATTTACACATGAGACCCCACAGGCTAAGAGATTTACAGACTGTTAAACAGCATCCAGATGAAAGACACAGAAGGAAGGGCAGTCAGGAGGCTGCAGTACTGAGGAGCAGAATGAGCTTTCACAACGGGCTCGGGCATCAGCCAGACCCTGCTCTGAATCTCGCTCCTGCTAGTTCTGCAGATAAAAATAACAGCAAGTTATTTCTTCTCTCTAGCTCTCATCATCCTCATCTGTAAAATGGAAAAAAAAAAATAACACCTTCTTTATAAGCTTCCTGGGAAGATTGAATGACATACTGTGTACAAATCCCTTAGCAGATAATGAGCATAGGTGGATGAGAGCAAAACCTAATTTATGATCAGCCCTCTAAATCCAGGTGTCTCACCCACTTACCCATTTCACTGGAAAGCATGTTAACTGTTCTGTGCTGGAATTGTATAATTTCTCCCATACTCGGCATGCTCTGAGGAAAATTCCCATCACATTAGATGTTGCTTCTACTTTTCCATGCCCAGCATTAGGATGGTGGCATATTTCCTGCGATGGGCTTTCTCTGTGGTCTCTCTTTGAATGTCTTCCCAACAATGTGCAAACCACACTGCCAGGATAATTACACAGAACTGATCCCAAGATCTTGCCTCAGGCCCCAGATGAACTCTGGGGGAGAAGAAAAAGCAATTAACTGCTCTGTGTCTACAGGACAAAAATAATGGGAGAAAGCCATCTCATGATTGTCCATGAGGTGGCCTAAGACACACTGACCAAGAAGTCATGCCTATGAGAAAGAGAGTGACACCTCTGTGAGGGTATGCCTTTTTCAGATTTGATGTGACTCATAAATGCACAGCACAGACTATTACCTGCGCTTCCTTCATATGCTGTGATTATGTGTTCAGTAAATAGCATGGAGACTGTAAAGACTTTGTTGTGAAATCAAGCAACATTAACTCATTAAGTCAATAATTCATGGACTCTTTTATCTAAAGTGGCAACATCACACCATCAATTCAAAAAACAACCACTTCTCTGAAGTGTATGTGATGATAATAATGGATTTTCTAACAATACCCTCTCAAAGCAAGGTCACTGCGCCCAGATGCTGTGGACATGCTGATCTGACCTAGGTCAGCAAAACAAGCTTTATTATTGAACCTAATTATGAACTATCAAGATAATGGTCTAGACTAAACCATTTCCTAGGGGATTATTTAGACACTGGTAAACCATTTTTGTTTTAACTCTACTGTACTTGGCAGTACCTGTGTTTGCTATGTGGAATGAACTACAATTGGTGTAAATATTTTGGAACCTTAGGCATAGTATTGACATTATGCAATGTTATACTGTAATTGTACATCATTTTCAGGTTACTGTCTATGTAGTTTTAAACCCATCTTATATATAAATAGCTATGTAGGTATAGTTAGATAATCAAAGCTCATAATGAAGTATGCCATTCTGAGTACCTGTATTCAGTTCTGTAATGTGACACATGGTTTGCTGCAGCAGCTTTTGGTCTTAACTTGGGAACTCTTCATGACTGCCCAACACATAATGCATTCACACTGGCTTACCTTTGAATAAGAGCTAATACTGGAGATTAAGTTCTGAGAGGAGGGGCCAAAGAATCCAACATTTCCTGGATTATAAACCAGCAGGCTCATAACAGCTCTTGAGGGGAAGTCTCAGCTAAAGGTAGGCAGTGATTGTAAGATAAACCACCAAATCAGAAATGTTAAATTGAGAAAAACAATGCATTTTAGAAATGAGGGAATAAGATATATCTTACTTGATGTTCTGGAAAAAAAATGCTAATTTTACATGAACCAAAGCTGCATTTTAAGGTATAACAATAATACCATAATACATGAACCAGTGTTACGTGACATCTTACCAACTGAATAAAATACTTTGAGATTATTCCAAACCATCACTGGTGATGTGCAATCAGGTATAGGGTGTATATATTTCTTGCATTTTTTGGCACTTTAAATGCAAGTCTCAGAAGTTACCTGAGGAAAAGATTTTATACATTATTTCAACTAAGAGCATTGTCAGTCTATAGAGTTTCTGCTTTGTAATTTTGGTATGAAATTCTGCAGTAATTTGAATTATCTTTGGAACTCTTAAACATGAAAAGAGGCAAAAAGTGTAAGTAACTGATAACACAGTCTGTGTGATCAGAGCGGTGGGTTTGTATCCTGCCTTTTGGGTTTGTATCCTGCCTTTTCCACTTTCTAGAAAGATCACGGGCGAGTTGCTTTAACCTCTGTAAACCTCAGGACTCTCAACCTAAATTGGTGAGAATAATAGCCTCTAATTATAAGCTGGTTAGGAAGATAAAATAAAGTGATATCCAAAAGTGCCTGGCACTTAGTAAATGTAATAAATACTTTAGCACTACTAAATAAAAATGATCATTCTTCAATATAAATTTCCTAAAATGACAACTTATAAGATTTTTTTCCCTTTGTTGTCTTAAAATTTTTCTTTCATGATCTGGATCAAAGAGTAGGACTCCTGGTATAGTTTTCTTCTCCCTTCAGTCTTAGCAGCTTAAATATTATGAAACTGGACTTTAGTTAGATTGCAATGATTTGTTTTCCTTGCTTTTTCTTGCCTCTCTGTATTTTAAACTCTTCTTTTTTTTTTAAATGATAAACATTTTCAAATAATTGGGGAAAGAGCTTAGAAAACAAAACTCTTCTCATGTATACACACTTGCACACACACAAATGCACAGACAAGCCCCAAATTTAGAACCATTTCAATGACAACAATTCTGCCAAATTTGATCAATAAATCTGCCCCAAATAAATAAATAACCTAAAAACTGAACAATGGACAGTTGTAGAGATAGACTTTGTTAAAATATTTGCTTGCAGGGCATATTATGTTTTTCCATCTCATGTCATAAGATTTAATAAGAAATCTTCCTCATTTCTTATTATTTTAAAAACTGACAGCCTTAAATTTGGTACAGGAAAGAAATATTAATGGAACTTTAATAAGAACTCAAATAATGACTGCACCTAAAGACTACACCCCTATTTAGGTCATAATAAAAATGATTTTCATAATTAGTACATTTACTATACATGTTATCAATCACACAGATAATTAGATTATTACATTACATTATGTTGAGAGAGAAAAAAAACATATTTAAATAAAATAATTTTATTTATATTTTATTCTAATTTTAAAAAGATAAAATGAACTAATGTCTGAAACTTGGTCAGTGGAAATAGGCCTCTTTCTATTTATGAGGTAAAATAATTTATTGTATTCTTTTTATTCCCTGTATCTGAATTTTCAATAGTAATAATAAAAATAACAATTTCTATTGAAAAATGATAATTTTCTTAATGGTTGGAAATTCTTTAGCTTAAAGTAATCTTCTGTGACTCAATTCATATAAAAAGACCAAGGATAAAGAGAGAATTTTTAATATATGAACATCCTCCAAATAAAGAGATTTATTTCTGTTAGGAACTAATCAACCCTGCAGGACTTAATCAACAAATTCCAAAATGGTGCCAGGCCATCATTAACTACTTGCTTCTCTGAGTGAGAACCCATCACAGTGAGGGTGCAGGGTTTGATTAGCACCACTTCACTCAGAAGGCAGCTTCCAGGCCGCACTTAAACAACTAATCTGCACCATCGCTCTTGGCTTGGGTGGCAGTTGGCCACTTAGAAGGGCTTCAGGACGAAGAAGATGAATTACTCTGACTCATAATTCACGAGAGCCCAGGCCCCTGAAGCCTTGAGAACAAGGCTTTGTGAGATTGATTAGTGGTGGCTCCAGCAGAGAGGTTTGGGATTCTGTAGTGCCATTGTCAAAGTCGTATGATGGGTTGGAGCCCAAGAGGGTTTGAGAACCACACAGGTGCAGAGGATCACCAGCCCAGAGGTACCCGCCCCCCACACCACGATAATTTCTCAGTTTTCTCCTGCCCTGCTTCTGGCTGAAGCTCTGGACTTTTTTTCTATGACTTGTGGGTCACTTCAGGAAAGAGTTCACATTTTCCATCAGCCAAAGTAGGTGGAGATTCGTTAGAATATTAATAATAATTATTTCTTGTAGTTGGTGCTTAAAAGCACCAAGAAAGAATGCAAGAAAGAGAAAGAACAAATCAATAGATTAAATGTATAAAGTGCTTTGTAATTTACAGAATTTACATATATTATCTCAGTTGAGCCTATAGTTGATGAGTTTAGTATCAGCGTTTTTATTTTTAAAGGTAAACTCCTGTTTTTTCTACTTTCAACATTTCTGACATCAAATTGTGGGTTTTCCATACCAAGCAATTCTAACATTACCTACAATTAGTGCAGAACCCACAAGTTAAGGGCTCAGTTCCACAATACTCCCCCACTTCAGATGTCATCACGAGTCCTAGGTTGTCCCCTGCACTGCTGACTGACCTGCTATAAATCAGGAGTTTCCTCACCCCCTTCTTCAGGTTCTGTAGTTTTCTAGAATGACTTACATAACTTACTATTATTTGTTTATTATAAAGAATACAAACCAAAAACAGCCAAGTGGAAGAGATGCTCAGTGCCAGGTATGTGGAAAGGTGCTTGGAGCTCCCATGCCCTCTTCACATGCACCACTTTCCTAGCACCTTGATGTGATCACTAATCTCAAAGCTTTCTGAACCTCATCATTTAGGGTGTTTATGGAGGCTTCATTGTATAGGCATGATTGATTCAACCACTGGCCATTGGTGACCTCCTGAAGGTTGGGTGGTGGGACTGAAAGTTTCAACCCTCTAATCAAAGGATGGTCAGTTTCTCTGGCCACCAGTCCCCATCTTCCAAGAGCCACCTGATAAACATAAGTATGGCCAAAGGGCCTTATTATGAATAACAAAAGACGGTCCTCTCACTCCTACCATTGAGGAAATACAAGGGCTTTAGGAGCTCTGTGCCAGGAACTGGGACAACATTACAACTTTAAAAGTAGCAAAATGAAAATTCTGAGCAGTGAAATGACTTACTCAGACATGTGTTGATTGGATGTAGCAAAGCCAAAGCCAGAACCCAGAAATTCTAACTACTAATCTGGTGCTCTTTCTAGTTTGTCAGATCAGAGAGGATGGGCAGAGAAGGCATAGTTTGGGGACAGCAAAATATTAAAATGATGAAAAAGAAGGATGGCACAGGAAAATGAGACAGAGCAAAAGTGGGTGAGGTCTTTTTCTCTTTGACTCTATATAATGTGTAATAAAAATATAAGACATTTTCAATCAAATACTGGAAAGTCTACCAGTGACCATGTGATTAAGTTCAGGCTGGTGATATTTGGGTAAATATGATAGTACCTCTTTTAGATCTTGCCCATAAAATGATTGGTTGTGAGTTTTACCTAACAGAGAAATATCAAAAACAGGGACAGCTACCTCAGGCGCAGTGTTGAACTTGGCAGAACTGACTATTAGTGCTTGATGGCCTGCCTGCCTTTGGATTATTACATGAGAAATAGATCATTTCTATTTTTGAAGGGTCACTGCATTTTTATCTTTGTTACAGCAGTTTAGCTTGTGCCCTGTCACAGCAGCTAATAATATCTGCCACCTCATTCACATGAGATCTCAGTCTATTGTATGTCCTAAGAAACTCTGCTCTGACCATTGGCCACCAGGTCATGGTCTCTCTACTCCTGCTCACCATGTCTAATGTGGCCAGTGATCATGCTGGGCGCAACAGATGGTCATGTTTCTCTAGTCTTATTTACATATCGGTTTCCCATGATCTGTTCAGTCTGGCCATTATAACAGAAAATGTACTTGCTTGGTTTGGGAAGGAAAATTAGTAACTAGGAGCCCTTGTCTCCCCTTCCCTTGAGCCAAGTCCAAGAAGCAAAGAGCCAATTCTTTTAAGAGCTTTTCTGTTTCAAAACTATATCTTTCTGAGAAGAAAGAGGAGGGAAAAGAATTGTACATCAATAGCTACCAACTCAAGTCGAAGGGCTGTCAGCCTGATGGAAAATCTTTTGGCACCTATAACGTTCAAACTCCTTTCTGCTGGTCATCGCAAGACACGTGTGTCTTTCTTAGTACTAAATTTTATTGATTTCTATCTTTTGATATGATATTTCCTTTTATTTTCTTTTGAAATATACCAAGCAGTTTTAGGAGAATTTGATATATATGAATGATATAAATTTTTAAAATGTGATTTGCATTAATCTCTTTTATACATATATTCCACAAAATTAGTTTATGGTTAGAGTTGATCTTGTAAAACTGAGGAATCAATAAACTTTGTCTCCTGCCTTTTCATTTTCTTGCATTTTTTTCTGTCCTTTTGAGCTCTCTTCATCTCCTTTTCCTCCAGAAGATTTCTGGTTTCATTAGACTTCCCTCATGGCTCTTGTTACAAAAAAAGGACTTTTCTCAACATTGTTAAGGTCATCAAATGCAAGGAAAATCTGAGAAATTCAGAGACCAGAGCAGGCTAAAGATACATGATGACTTAATAGTGTCCTGGGTGGGATACAGAAAAAGGATATTAGACAAAAACTATAAAATACCCCCCTCCAAAAAAAGTGGGGAGTTTAGTTAATAGTAATGAAGCAGCATTGGTTTCTTAGTTGTGGCAATTGTATTACAGTAATGCATAATGTTAACATAAGGGAAGTTGGTTGTGAGCCACAGGAGAACTCTGTGATATCTTTGTAACTTTTTTGAAAACCTAAAGCTATTCTAAAATGAAAAATGTTTATTTGAAATATATACACCTTTAAAATCTACAGATATAGGGGAAAGCGCCTTGCAAACTCCTTCATAGTAAACATCTGAGGACAAAATGTAAAACCATCCCTGGAATATTTCACTAAGGCAGCCTTTCCTGAAGTTCTGTTTCTCATAAGGCAATCCACTAAATTGTTTATGACCCAGTGTTCATTGTGAAGTGTTTGTTTCATATCATTCCTCCCTTAGAAATTTGTACATAATTCATAATACATGCTACATATTAACTTGAAAAAGTCCTGAACTCAAGACACCACAATTTCCCATGTTTATTTGGCTGTGTGAACTTTTTCCCTTAACTGGTGTATCACCTCCTGTGAAAATAAAATGCTGAAAATACACCCTAGAAAAGCTGGTCCAGCAAAAGCAATCCTTAGCTTAGAAGCTCTGGGGGCAGTACTTTCACGATATTGCTCATGTCACCCCACACTACTCCACTGAGCCACAAATGTGACTCCTCGGGGAATGATCAAGCTATAGGAAAATCACTAAGGTTTTATTATAGATACAAAGAATGCAAATTATACTTAGAAACACACAATGTCAGTCTCCTGACTCTGCTAATTGACTCCAACTTTAATGGTGCTAGGCTCATTATTCCCCTTTTAGCAGCGTCCAACATCAGCATTCGGGAGCCTTTGAAACCATATGCATCTTGAATAGGTTGCAGTTTGATCATTTAAAGAACCAAAGATCAATTGTCCAGGCTCTAGCTGTATGGGGCTGGCAAACTAGATGGCAGGATGGCTGATCCTCTTACTTCAGCTCCTTCCAATTGATACTGATTGCTGCATCCTCATCAATCAGTCAGTGATTCACATCAATTAAAGCCGCTCAAAGGCATAGAGAGAAGTTGCTTTATCCAACTTTACTTTAGAAATAATAGGAGCAGCTAAAGGGGAAAAGGGCTTTTGTGGGACTTTTAACAGAATATGAAGTATGCTGATCCATCATCTGTCAATTCTCTATAAAGAGGATTCAAATGAGCTACCTCCTGGCTTACCAGGGAAAGGAGTGGATTTGTGCTTGGACTCCATTCCCCACTCTTTCCCCTTGGGCCACATTTAGTCAGCTTTGGGGACATTTGGAGGGGTAAGTCACCCTCTTCTCACCCATTTCAGATGTTTAGGCTGCTGCTGGTTTCAGTACAAGGACCATAACTTGTATTTGGAGATTTTATTATTGCATGGTTCAGTCAATCATACTTCATCTGACATTGAGTGAGTTAATGAGGCCATATTTGATTTAAGTAAATATTGAGTGAATACACTTACTCTATGTCAGACTCTATACCATGATGTATCAGTGAACAAGACATGTTCTCTGTCCTCAAGGAACTCCTAGGCTGGCAGGAAAGACAGACAAAAAAAAAAAAAAAAAAAAAAAGACCATCAGAATGCAAAAGGACAGGAGCTTTGATAGGGGGAGGAGGTTTCAGATGCTTTGGCAACACTGAGGAAGAATTGTGACCTAGGAGCGGGGAAAAAGCTCTCAGGGAAGACTTCCTGAGAGAGCTGACATCTGATCTAAAAAAACACGTAGTATGTGCTCTATTCCATGACCTTATTGATAATCAAAATATGGAGAGATTTATACAATAAGACCATCTACTGAGCCATGGGCTTCCTAAATGAAATGAAAGTTTGATACCATGGGTAAATTCTTGCATTCTAATTTGTTTAAGTATCTAGGAGTCTTTAACCTATTTGTCAGATATTTGTAAGTCATCTTGAACAAGAATCAAATGGATGTTGAAGAAGCACAACCTCTGATATAATCAAAATACAGCTGGGCTGTTTTCTTCCCCTGCTGCTGTATTTACACTTGACTCAATGTGAGTAGCCTGGCGCTGCCCCCCAAAGAAACCCAGACAGCTTTCTGACTTTGCAGCTCATTCTAAGATGATAGAGTCCCTTTCAGTCACAAACACTGTCTCAGTTCAGAAAATCAGCTGTCCAGACCATGTAATAATAAAGTCTCCCAAAGCAAGTTACCATGCCAGCACTGGGATCAGAGGCAGGTTGACCCCCTGAAGTGGAGGAAGAGAGGGTGGGCTCCCCACACTGCTTACTTCATTCCCAGCTCTAGCCAGTGCTGTCTTGCTCCCTGTCTATGTGGACTAAGAGGGTGGTAGGGGAAGAGGTATAGGGTAGGAGAATTTATACATGGCCAGGTGGTGTCTCACCCTCTGAGCCAGCTGTTTCCTGAACCTGGTAGATGCATATCTATTCCAGGCTGATGGCCCTGGGGATCTGATGCTATGTTTAGTCTTTTCTTGTTCAAGCCAACTCTCCTCTATAGGTTGTTCCCTTGACTAAGACTTAGATCGCTTCACATATGCACCTTAGGAAAAAATTCCCACACTCCACATGCCATGCCCTTGTGAATTCTGGGAGAGCAGTTCCAAGTCTTCCCATGGAAACTTCTTCACTGCACAAGAGCTGAAAGGACAGGCAGCCCCTACACCCTGTCTTACGCACACATCCCTTGGACCAGAGTAGTAGGGGAGATGGGGCTCCATAACTTGGTTTTCTCTAAAGGCATCATTCTCATAAATTTCTTCTCTTTCCTTCTCTCTCTTTTCCCCTCTCCTATCCATGCTGTGACATTTTTTTGTTGTTTAATTATTGATCTCTTGAGGAGTTCTGGAGACTCACAACTGAATTTTGAAATTTCACTTGAAAGTATGTATTTGAGGTCTAGCTCCACACCTTAGCACCTGAGGCCTATTGTATTAGTGCCTGAGTGGCACTGAGGTAGGAAGTGTCTGATTTTATCATCCTTGTCAAAAAGTGAGACATTTTATTTCTCTGATGCTTAGTGTATCTCAGAGAGAATTCAATATTACCATCTCTAGACACAATAACATACAGTGGTTAAAATTGTGACTAGTCTGAATAAAGCTTCTAAGACAAGATTCGTCGGCAGTCGTCCGTCTCGAGAGACAATGGTGTAGCTTCTTAAGAGTCTATCTGCACCGCCGAGAATGACTGTGCAGTCCGACTCGGGAGTGACACGGTATCTGTCTCCTCCCGTGTTGAATCGACATCTTGCGATGACGCTGGAGTGTCCTCTCCAGTGAAGCTGAAGCTACAGAGCCTGGGCAGGGTGATATGGAGGGTCTGCTGTTGCCCATGCAGCAGACCCCCCCTCTCTTCGCAGCTGAAGGGTCCAAGGGAAAGACAGAGTCAATACAGCTTGGCTTCAGGTGCGCCGCAGGAGTTGCCGGTGTTGACTACAACGTCAAACCGCCTTAGGGACTCCGGCTCCAGATTTTCTGTCAGGGTTTACTCCCTTAGCCTTTCCCCTGAAGAGGTATGCCGCAAGGCAGCGGAGGTTTTTTGGAGTCAGAGTTTTCCTTCTCTGATGTGCCCTGACTGGAAGATCGAACCAGCGACACTTAGCTCGCAGGCCGACGCTCAATCCACTGAGCCAAACCAGCCAGGGTAAGACAAGATTACTAAACTAATAAAGGTTATTGTTTGGTTGGGGGTAGACAGGAAGTAGAAAAGACTCAATTCACCTTATAAAAATGACACCATCTCTTCTATTAGTCTGAAGTTATTTAAGAAGGAATCTACAACCTTAAAATATTTTAATTTCATTAACAATAACAAAAACAAACAAACAAACCTTGAAAGCATTAAGATCATGTGGAGAGAGGAAATTTGATTCTGTTGGAATGATCATCATTTTTATCACTAAAATATCTTTCAAAAATTTCTATTTGGGAAGACTTCATTTAGATTTACTTACTAAATTCACATACACATGTTGAGTGCTTGTTATATGTGAGGTGCTAGAATATAATAAAACACAAAAAAAGGATATATTCTGCTTGGGGCTACTGGACACATGGTGGATAGGGTGGACAGCCAGTGATTGCTCCACTCCTATAATAGTGAGCTATAGCCCTGGAGGGGCCTTACATTCCTGGGTGGTATAGACTACAGCAGAGGTTAACAAACTTCTTCCAGTAAGGGCCAGATAGCAAACATTTTAGGTTTTGAGGGCCACATAGTCTCTGCTGTGACTGTTCAACTCTGTCATTGTAGACAAAAGCAGCCACAGACAATAATTAAACAAATGAATAGAGCTGTGTTCTAATAAAGCTTTAGTTACAAAAACAAGCAGCATATAACCCATTTAAAAAATGGATTTGAATAAACATTCCTCCAAAGAAGACATACAAATGACTCATAGCATATGAAATAACATTTCATTAGGGGACTGAAAACCAAAACCACCATGAGATATCACTTCACCCTCACCAGAATAGCTGTAATAAAAAAGACAGAAAATAACAAGTGTTGACGAGGATGTGGAAAAAAATGGAACCTCCATGCCTTGCTGGTGGGAAAATAAAATCATGTAGCCACTTGGAAAAGTCTGGTAGGTTCTCCCAATGTTAAACATAGAGTTACCATATAAACCAGCAATTTTATTCTCAGGTGTCTATCTACTTATGAGAAATAAAAACGTATGCTTATGAACAATTTCAGCCTCTATTGAAAATAGTATAGAGGTTCCTGAGAAAATGGGACTACATTATGATCCCTCAATCCCACTCCTGAGTATATGATGGGAGACTCAAAAAAACCCCACAATTATTTTCTAGAGGGTGGGCCCCTTGTAGTACAGGCTTCCCCTGCTAGGTGAGTGTTCTAGGAACCCATCTGTATCAGTGTACCAGCTGGCGTTGTTGTGAGAGGCTATGTTCGGCTTCTGTAAAATTTTTTTGAAGCCTCTTTCATCATGTTTGCCCATTTCATGACGGGTGATTTTCAAATGCACCTGCCCACACCGCAAAATGATCAGTAGTTTTTGACCAAACAGCATGACCTTCATGCCCCAAGCTCCCTATTCACCTGATTTCAACCCGAATGACTTTTTTTGTTTGTTTCCCTGGATGAAAAAAAGTCCTTAAAGGAAAATGGTTTGCCAGTGTGGAAGAGGTGAGACAAAAAATGGCAGAAATACTAAAAGTCATCAAAATTGATGAGTTCAAAAACTGTTTTGAGTACAGGAAAAAAATCTTAATAGGTAAGGTATATTGCATCAAATGGAGAGTACTTTGAAGATGACTGAAGTTTAAACATGTAATAATAAGTACACAATTTCTTATAAGTAAATTATGGGTTTTTGGGGTTTCCCCTTGTATATATAAAGGAATTTAAAACAGGATCTTGTGGAGATATTTGCACTCCCATGTTCTTTACAGCATTATTCACAATAGCCAAGACAGGCAAATAACAGATGAAGTGTCTGTCAACAGATGAATAGATAAGAGAGACGTGGTATATAAATAATGTAATTTTACTCAGTAATGAGAAAGAAGGAAATCCTGCCACTTTTGACATCTTCAATGGACTTTGAGGGCACTATGTTAAGTGAAATAAATCAGAGGAAGACAAATACTGTATAATTTAACATATATGTGAAATTTAAAAAAGCCAAACTCATAGAAATGGAGAGCAGAATGGTAGTTACCAGAGGCTGGCAGATGGGGGGAATGGGGAGATGTTAGCTAAAGGGTGCAAAATTCCAATTATAAATCAAATAAGTTTTGAGGCTATTATGTAGAGCCTGGTAAGTATAGTTAATAATATTATATTACATACTTGAAAGTTACTTAGAGAATAGATCTTAAATGTTTTCACCACAAAAAAGAAAGGGTAATTATGTAATGTGATGGAGGTTGTTAGCTAATGCTATAGTGGTAATCATTTTGCAATATATAAATATATCAACAGATTGTATATCTCAAACATACAATATTATGTCAATTATATCTCAATAAAGCTAGAAATAAAAAAGAAAACTTACAGTCATGCAAAAACTTGTACACAAATGTTCATAGCATCATTATTTATAGCAAAAAAGTGGAAACAACCTAAATGTCTATCAACTGGTCAATGGATAAACAAATGTGGCATTTCTATGCAAAGAAATATTATTCGGCCATAAAAAGGAATAAAATACTGACACATGCTACAACATGGATGAACCCTGAGTACATTATACTGAGTAAAAGAAGCCAGGCACAAAAAAACCCACATATTGTATCTTCCCATTTAGATAAAATTTCCTGAATAAGCAAATCTATAGAGACACAAAGTAAATTAGTGGTTGCCTTGGGCTGGGGATGGATAAGGAAACAATGTAGAGGGCAGACAATGGATACAGCTTTCCTTTTGGTAAATGAAAGGCTCTCAACTCAAATAATGGAGATGGTGACTCAACTCTGTAAATAAGTATCTTAAAAACCATGGAATTATACAATTTAAACAAGTAAATTTTATGGTATGTAAATTATATCATAACATACAGCAATAGCAACAGGCAAAATGGTGGATTTGGTCTGAGGGCCATACTTTGCCCACCTGGACCACACTGTATGCTGTTCAGATCCTGTGGAATCCTTTGTTTCCGCCCCTGCTCCCCTTCAATGTGTGAAGTGTACACTTGCAGCTCTGTTCTTCAGAAGCCTGGCCTTGGGCTACAGTGCTGCTTTACCCTGAGAACTGTTCAGAGCCAGAAGTTCCTGAGGGCAGTGCTTAACCAGTAACTGTCGAGTTGGCAATTATGAAAAGCAAATTTTCTTGCCTCTTAATGAGACAATGTGAAATGCAATTTACACTCTTGAGTTCTCCTGCTGTATCACCCAAAGCTACCTTCTGTGACACCTTTGTGAAGATGATAGCTTTGCTTGGCTTCCTCCCTTCTCTGTTCTAACTCCCTCACTCTTTTTCTAAGTAATAACTTGCATATGAGTCCTTATCTTAGGGTGAACTTCCAAGGACTTTGACAGGTGGTCAAGGAAGCTTTCTCTGAAGAGGTAAATTTCAGCTAACATCTGAAGGATAACAAGGAGCCAATTATGTGAAAAGATAGTGAGCAAATCAAATCCATGCATTTATTTCTTAAGTGTTCTCTTCAAAACTTAGAAAGATAGTTATCACATATTATGGATTTCAAGCTCAGACTTGTATCCAGGCACATGCCAGACAGCTCTATTTATGTATCTAAAATTGTTTCATACCAGGCTTACTAACCCCAGTCCACAAATCCCACCCTCCTCTCTGGAGCTCCTGCCAGACTTTTCCTCTTGGCATATTTTCAATTGCAGTTCGTGGTATTACTGTCCATGCTTATGCTCAAGTCAGGCATCTGGGGGGTTGTGCTCCTCAGGACCCCTAACTACCTTTCACTCCCACCCACCACATTCAAAAACTGCCTAAGTCTGTTAGCTGTATCTCCCAAATATTCCAGTAGTCTTTCTATTGCAATTCATTCCAGTAACTACTACCACATTCTGGACCTTAATCATATGACAAAAAAACCTCCTGGTCTTCCAGCCTAGATCTTTGCCCCTCTCTACTCCATTCTCTATCAGTCGCCAGAACAGGTACATCTACATAAAATGAAGATTTGTATGTGCCACTTCAATGCTCCTAACTTTTCAAGGAAGTCCTAATAGCTATAGGATTAACGTCCAAATTATTGCTACAAATGTTTGCTTTTGCTCCTGTTTATCCCTTTGGCCTCACGACACCATCTCCTTTTATACACCAGCAACACAAAATGAGGTAGAGTGCATCACATGTATCCTTGAATCATAGCTCCCTGCCTTCTCTGCCTCAAACACTTTCTCTTCTCTCAGTGACACCTGCAATCAGCTCTGCTATTATATGATAGGTGTGTTCCTAAAAATCACCATGCTATGCAAAACTGTACAATCACAACCCTCCCTCTTGGAGACAGAAACACAGTGCTCAAAAGCTTTCTAAGTGACACATATAAAAATAAGGTAGAACGCTAATACGAACAGTAGCACAGTTTATGTATGCTAAATGGTTAAGAAGAACACAAATGCTGCAATAAATGTGGCACTTCACCTTGGAAAAGACTGGACACCTGCTTGTGGAAATGAGCAGCGGCCTGTGGGCTTTGGAAAGTGGTGGAAGCAGGGTGATGTGAAATCGGACGGGAAGTTCTAATACCACCAATGGGTGGGCGTGACCCAACACCCACAGTGAACTGAGGAAGTTGTTCAGCACTTGAGGTATGAGCACATGTTCAGTTTGTTGTTTATATGCAGCTCATTTCAGCAGAGTGAAGTTCTCTGTGTTTACCTCAGTGGTTCTCATGCATAAACAAATAGTAAATTGGTGTCATGCTCAAACTACTCCCTAATGTAGTGGTCACACTGGAACAAATTCACATCTTCAGCACAAGCCTTAGAGCAGAACTGACTGTACTTATCTTTCAAAAGATAAAAGAATGGCAGGAAATAGACAGATTGAGCTAGGAGCATCTTGGAGTTCCAGAAAAGAAGAAAATGCTCAGAAAAAGGCAAAGACCCCACAATGATGAGATTATGGTAAAGGGACATAAGAGCCAATTTAAAGTTTCCAATGGCCAAAATTGGAACAATATAAGCAACAAAATAAAGACAGTAGTATTGAATTAAAATAGAAGTTTAAAATAAATATCCATGAGTTCATACTGATATAAATAAGTGATTGATTAAGTAAATAAATGGGACCGAATATATAAATCTGTGCAGAATTCCAAATAATTGACGTAGGTGCTCCATCCTCAGGAGGTGGAGTGTAACTCCCCATTCCTCTAATGTGGGCTGTGCCTGGTGACCACCTGCAGGGGGGACAGCATGGGAAGGGGCTTGGGTCAGGCATCAACTTTGCAGTGGGGAAATCTAGTAAATGATACCTCAGCCAGGTGATCAGGGGATCAAAGTCAACATTAACAGTGAAAAGTTATTTTGATTTTATGTTGTGATCACTCTTGATATGATGTGATGAAAATAGCACTTTAATTGTGGTCCTTCTATCAAAAACACATAACCCCAGTCTCATCATAAGAAAAACATTAAGACAAATCCTAACAGAGGGACATTTTATAAATGACTACTCTACTTGAAGACTTTCAAGGTCATCAAAAACAAGGAAAGTCTGAGAAACTCGGAGGGCAGGAGGAGCCTAAGGAGACACAACAAATAAATGTAATCCTGACGGGATCCTGCAACAGCAGAAGGACATTCATAAGAACTAAAAAAATCTGAATAAATTATGAACTTTACTTAATAATATATCATTAATTGTAAAAAATGTACTAATTGCACTAATTAAATGTATAATCAATGTAAGATGTTAGTAACAAGAAAAACTGGGTGCAGGATATATGGGAACTCTTTATATTGATTTTTTTCCTATAAATCTAAAACTGTTCTAAAGATTTAAGTTTATTTAAAAAAAAACAAAGATGGTGGAGAAGCAACACATCTTTCACAGGTACACTTTTTAGATCCCATCCAATCTATATCAGTTAGTCCTGTGTCTTAATCCTACACCCTCACATATTCCACCACTGTGGCACTGTGTAATCATCTGTTTCCTCCTCCAATAAACCATCAACTCCTTCAAAGAAAGGAATGAGGATATATTTATTTTTATATCTCCAGCACTTTAACCCTGCTTGTATTAATGATGAGTGCCCAATATGTATATATCATATTGAAACACCCTGTTGAATGTTAGTGTATGTGCCCACTTTGTGTAACTCATGTTCTTCCTTGTCAGATATTAGTATGCCAAAAAGTTAGGTATATGTTAAATATGACTGAATCTTCTTTTTGACTCCTCAGTGTACTTTCTTTTGTTGGGAACCCAGATAAAAGAGAGAGCAAGTGAGTGAGCAATATTTCTCCATCCTAAAACCCTCTGTCTTTTTTATCCCTCCACTGAGCCATAGATTTCTGATCTGGATATGCTTTGTCTGCCTTTTCATCTGCATTCGCTTCTGTCTTCTGTAACAGCACATCAATCTAAGAAATCAAAGCAGTTCTAAATAACCCATATGCCCAATATCTAAGTACTTCTTTCTTGAACTGATGTATTCTGTTTCCAAGGTCTCTTAGGTGACCCTTCAGGCACAGAGCTCTATGACTATGCTGTTTGCAGATGACCACGTTTGCTCCTCACTGGGCATAAGACTCATCTTCTGGCACATTTGTGTTGTTTATTTTTAACCCAATCTTCTTTCAGGACCTAATGAGTTGGTCAGTTTGCCTGACTGATGGGGATCAGTGTTGGTTCAAACATCAGTGCTCACTTTCCCATCAAAATCAGTTAATTTCAGGAAGATAATAAATATTGGCAGCAAGACATTTTCATTTAGAACAGATGCCAAAAATAGGAAACCATATTAAGATAGGTACAGAAACCAACAAAAAAGTCATCCCAACCAACCAACCAACCAACCAACCAACCAACTGTGCTTCCATTGTTCCTTTGTCATTGACCTGAAGAGACAAAAACTTCATAGTGATAATATCATTTGAAAGAAAAAAGCAATTAATTTTACAGTGAGTTTATGTCTTAGTTGGATTTCATGTTCAGCAGAAAGATAAGATCATAATGATTTTTTCCCATAGGTATGCATAGATAAATAATCTCTGAATGACCCCAAAGGCTGACATGACACAGAGAATTCAAGCCTAAGATGAGAAGCTTGATCCAATGGTCTTTAAAATAGGGTGAGTCGTCGTCGTCGTCGTTGTCGGCAGCCGTCCATCTCGAGAGACGATGGCGTAGCTTCCCAAGAGTCTATCTGCACCGCCAAGAATGGTTGTGCAGTCCGACTCGGGAGTGACACGGTATCTGTCTCCTCCCGTGTTGAATCGACATCTTGCAATGACGCTGGAGTGTCCTCTCCAGTGAAGCTGAAGCTACAGAGCCTGGGCAGGGTGATATGGAGGGTCTGCTGTTGCCCATGCAGCAGACCCCCCCTCTCTTCGCAGCTGAAGGGTCCAAGGGAAAGACGGAGTCAATACAGCTTGGCTTCAGGTGCGCCGCAGGAGTTGCCGGTGTTGACTACAACGTCAAACCGCCTTAGGGACTCCGGCTCCGGATTTTCTGTCGGGGTTTACTCCCTTAGCCTTTCCCCTGAAGAGGTATGCCGCAAGGCAGCGGAGGTTTTTTGGAGTCAGAGTTTTCCTTCTCTGAATAGGGTGAGTACATAATGCAATATAGATGATGTATTATAGAATTGCACACCTGAAACTTATAGAATGTTATTAACCAATACATTTAATAAAAATTAAAAATATAAATTACTAAGTTTAAAAAAGTCTCATCTAACAAGAGAAGACCTGATTCTAAGATACTGTCTTTTCTACAGTCAGAATATCATGTAGTATATCTTTGAGACAAGGTTTCACAAAGGTTATGTTTTAAAACTAAAATTAGAAAATATAGAGCACATAGACAAGAATATCAACAGAGATGGCCTTCATTGGAAGGTAGCTTTAGATATGTGCCTAATGAAATCAGAAACCAACATGTATCCAATCACTACCCTGAAACTTTAAAGGAAACTGTGCATAAGAGACTGAAATTTGTGTTCTGGAAAATAGATAGGTATCTTCTTAGGTATACAACATCTTAGATGAAATATAATAGCTTTAATTTAATAGACATTATTGCTATAGGACAGGCGCTGTAAGGATAAAAATGATCTAAAAATGCATCAATGCCATTCTTGCCCTGATTCCATAACATAGAGACAATATTCTGATTATTTTGTTTGTAGGGTACAGAAAATAGGGATACTGTGGAGAACTGGTACAGGGACTATCGTCACCAGAAATATGTATTAAATTGTAAGAAATTCAGCATTTGGTTTACAAATCAGCCACTTATGAGTTTGGTTAATACAAGTTAGACACTGAGTACATGGTCATTCTTGATGGAACAAATTAAAACAAGTTTTTGAACTTGAAAAGTTGAGGTGAGACCTTGTATCTATGGTGGTTCTATGAAAGACATCGCCACATGAGAAGTTCACCCTAGACTGGCAAGCTAATCTCTTTAATATAACTGTAGTACAGCCTTATTGGCTTAATATTAAGTAGTATCATCATCCCAAAACACTACCTTGTTGAATGTCTGTATTTGACTTTGGAACACATTCACATTCTTGGAGTAAACTTTTTATCATGGTTTAAATTTATAGTGAGATAATAATTTTTCTCATAATTTCATTATTAATCAAGAGCAAGTGAAGAAACAAGACAGAAAATGGTAGGACCAGGTGATATGAGATTGAAGCAAAAATTCATCCCAGATAATCTACAAAACTCACAACACTCACAAAGAGGAACAGTGGATCTGTCTGTCTATTTATCTACTTATCTATCATTTATTTATCATCTATTATGCATGAGCATACCTTACTTAACTACATTTCTAGACTTTAAATTATAGATCAGAGGTCAACTCCATCAGTAACAAAAGCAAAATATTCAAAAGACTGATATTATTTGGATAAAGGGATATATGCTTCCTGTCATTCAGATCAGAGCACACAACTCTGAGTTTCTTACCTCATGACAGTGAACTCTGCTGTGGAGGAAAAGAATAAATCCTAAACCTGTGTGACATCACTCTTTCCAGATGCTCTCTTGATATTTCTGTGCCTACATTATTTATCAAGGAAGAGGCTCTCTGAGGATTCAATGCAAGATTTTTTGTGATGAGCTGGATGCTGGTTCAGGAAAGAAAAATAATTTCCTTGTTGAGTCCGTCAAGGATGGATGAGTTGCTCTGAAATATGTCTGTCTCTGACTACTAGTTATTTTCTTCAAAGATCCTCACCATCAATAAGAATTATAACTCTGAAATGCTTTTCCTTAATGAAAAAGTATTTTCATTTTGATAATGTAGCATGTGATTACAAAGACTCTTTAACTGACTACTTTCTGGTTTTGAAATTTTTCTGAGAGGAGAGTTTTCTTCATCAGAACAGAAGCTGGGTTGACCCTTCCTGTGCAGGTTCAAGTGGCTATGCCAGTCACCAAGGGCTTGCCTTTGTTGTTCTTTTGGGTAGAGCCCCCTTGGGCAACTTCCCTGAAAACAACCTACAAGTGAGGTTACACTGCACATTGCAGGCAATTATTATTATATTAGCCCCCAAACCCTGAGTACATATTATGCTCTGGGTGTTCTGTAAGTACTTCATATGAATTACCTACCTCAATCATTCCCACAACCCGATGAACGTTATCCCCATTTTATAGGAGAAGAAATGGAGACTTAGAGAGGTTCAATGATTTCCCCAAAGCCTCCTAGCTAACTAATGATAGGGCCAGGATTTATACTGAGGTTAATTAGAATCCAAAACATACTTTTGGCCAGTAGGCTGTACCTGTTTCTAGTGGTTTCTGCAATGTTATAGGATCATGTAGAGACTTGGGGAGCTTGTTTTGCTCCTCTAAGAATTTTCATTTCTTTTTTCTCTGACCTTATGCACTTTCTCTGTGAAACGGACCAAATCAGGAAGCTGCTGTTTTATAAAATTTGTATGTTTTCTGAAAACAAAATGTACTTGGCAATGACATGTACCTAAAAGTAGGGGCTAATATTTATGTAACTTACTGTATATATATATATAAAGGTTGTCAATTAAGTTGACACTATGTTGTCTTATCACTCAGAATTTTTGTTTTAAACTTCTTAAAAAATGTTTATTTAAACCCCACTATTTTTTTTATAGTTTATTATCCACATGTATATAAGAAAAGAAAACTATTTTAAAAAGTGGATGTGAGATTTCTAAAGCTTCTCCCATTTAGAGTCTGTTGTCTCCCTCTGCTCCTGGACGCCTGTAACCACTCAGATCTTTGCTCTCTGCCCTCAGACCAGGCCGCTCATTACTTCATAGATGTTAGTGCCCCAGAGTGAGACTGAGGATTTCTCACTGGGACTCATACAATTGGTCAGATTCTGGAAGGAAGACTAAAGTCATTTTATCCATCTGAGCCTGAGCCCTATTTCGAGGACAACCTGCCCTACTTCAAGGCAAGATGCCTGTGACTCCTGGGATGGCAGACATGTGGTGGGTGCATTCTGTTAGCAACCCTGACCTTGTTATACCCCTCATGTTCCACATTCCTGAGTGCCAGGTTCTTCAGTTACTTATCTTCTCTAGTACATTTCAGGTTTCTCCTTCATCCAATCTTTCTCTCTCCCAATCTCGCCACACTGATCTCAGGAACTTCTTTCTCTGATTAACAAGCTCCTTTGTTCTCCTTACTGAAAAATCCTTCTACCTCTTTTCCATCAAAAACCTCATTTCTCCTTGAGGACTTCACTCCCATCAGCCAAGACAGCTTTTTCTTCCACTCCAAGTGCCTCCGAATTAGGAGGGAAGGCCAGAACTGTCCTCGTAAAACCCCCTGCTCACTGATATGTGTGAATTTGCTTAACTACTCTCCATACTTCCCCACTACTGTCACCAATCAACATTCCAGTTACTCCTTATTTACTGAAAGCAGGAGCACCTAACTTATAGACTTTTCCCCCACATCTTTCCTGTTATTATTCTGGGAAACTTCAGTTTGTACCCCACACATTTGCTGCTTAATTATGATTGAACATGATGAAATAACAAAAACTGAATTTACCTTTCTAGCTGAAAAAAAAAAAGGCTCCTAAGACATTAGACATTAGGCAGCGAAGGACAGGGATCCCTGATGGTAGGAAAATAAATGAGGTGAGCTGTATGATTTCCTTAGCTAATTTCTTAGAGAGAGCTTCCAGGCTATGGTGCAGAGAGGGAACCCAGGTGATACCCAGCAGCCTCTCTGCGTTGAGAAGATGAAGCTGGAAATCTAAAATTGGCCAAGGTGGCTAGAGGTTACAAGAAAGGTAGAGTAATGCAAAGTACCTCGCTAAAACAACTCTGAAAAATAAGAACACAGGTGGAAGATTTACACTCCCTGATTTGAAAACTTACTAAAAATCTTCAACAATCAAAACAGTGTGATATTAGGTGAGGTTAATCATACAGGTCAATGGAAACGAAGAATCCAGAAGTAGACCCACACATACATAGTGGTCTGTCATGAGCCCTATTCTCTCTTCCATCTCTTTGGATGCTCTCATCCAATCTCCTGGTTTCAGTTCCTATAGATGTACTCATGTCTCTATAACTCCAACTTAGATCTCTCTCCTGAGATTCAGACCCGTATATATAAACACCTGCTGGAACCTCCACTTGGATGTACCACTGCTCTGTCAAGTCAACAAGTCAAAAACTCAACCCATCTTATCACCTCCACCTACGTCAGTGAAGGGAATATTATACCTCACTCCAAGGTTTGTCAGTTTTAGCTTCCACTCTGTCATTTACTCCATCTACTTTTTTTCCACACCCACTCAATTTAGACTACCACCAGCTGTTGTCTGGATGACCCCAGACAGCCTTCCAGTTGGTTTCCTTACCTCAGACTTTTCCCTTTTTCCAATCCAATCTGTCTTCTGAAAACTGTAGATTAAGATCAGAGGGATTGTCCCTGGATATTGCTTATCAACTCCCTAAAATATCACTCATCATGGAACTTGATTGTTTCCACTTGTGCAAATGGGACCTTGAAGATCATAATCACTAGGAACATCGATTATACTAGGAATAAAAACTAATAGTAATAACATAATATTAGTACTTGCTTTCTGTAGAACGTTAGGGTTTAGAATGAATTGTCATATACATGTTTAATCCTCAAAGATGTTCTCAGCCACATTTTATAGATGAGGAAACTGAGGCTCAGAGTACTTGAATCACATTTGATGTTCACTTAGTATTAACAGGTCAAGGATTTATATTCTTCTATTTCCCAGCCCAATGCTCTTTATTGTCTGCCAAGCTATACCGTAAAAGAGATTGTGTTTCACATTTAAAATGCTAATGACTCAGTTCTAAAATGGAGAAAAATGTAGTAGTAATCAGAACTTGTTCTGCACAAAGCTGCACATGTGTCCACTGAAATGAATTGAGTAGAGGAGCCTTTTTCTGATAGATTGGCCACTCAGAAAAATGTGATGAAAATGTTAATGAAACATCAGGAATGCAGTTTTACACATGGGAAAACCAGAACATCAGTCATGCCTATCACAACAATATTTAGAAAATACAATACTGCCTATCTTTGCTTAGCATTTTTTTCACATGTTCTCTGTTACAGAGAAAACAAACAAACAAACAAAAAACCAACAGGGTCTATCTCATTTATTCATTTCTTTGAGAGGGAAATGGCTTTATTTTAAAAGTTACAATCAATCTTGAAAATAGAAACAATACTTGTAACTAGCCAACACATTTTTTATAGTGGTAAGAAAAAAAAATCCTAAGAGTGCATTCAAATTTTAGTTCAGAAGCAGGGAGTGGTATTTATTTTCCCTTATTTGAAAGCCCTGGGCTGTCCCACTACTCAGGATGCATTATGAAGCTGGAATAGGAGGACTGTTTGCACTTAATTGAGGAAGAAATAGTAACCTATAGCCTGATCTGCTATAGGTGACATTTGCCCTGTTCACTGGAGAACAGCTCTTTAAAAGGATTTCAAGAAATAGCCGCCAACAGCTCTAATTTAATAGCTGTGGTGAACTATTGAGGAGCATCCAGATGTGGAGCCACCTGTGGGAAATAAAATTCAGCTAAAGGCGGATGCTAATGTTTACCTGTGGGCCTAGGATTCCTGGGCATTAGAGAAGTCAATGTGTCTATCCTGTCTTGTTTAAGGGGGTTATCAGCCTAATTACTCACACATAGGCCAGCAGATATTTTCCAAGTTGAGCCACCTTATACTCTAGTAATTTTCAACCTTTTGGCACACATAAACTAATTATTGAAATTCTGAGGAATACCAAAAATATATTTTTTACCAATCTCACAAAAAATAGGTATAATTTTGATTCATTCATACCAGACAGCTATTGTTGTGTTGGCTATTGTCATTTTTAAAGTTTTTATTTGACAATCTAAGGGAAAAGAGGTCAGTGCCTCTGACTAAATAGTCAGGTACTGCATATCTTGAGAATTCTTGAAGCACACTCTGACCTAAGCCATATCTTCTTCCTCTGCAATAACTTTAATACTAAAGCAAGGGGACAATGACTAAACAAAAACAGGAGACATCTATATCCATGCATTTTGCTCTTATGCCTAAAATCGCAAAGAAGGGCTAAGTTCCCTGACCAATTGAAATGATCTCCAGATTTGAAGAGAGGCCAGTTTTTTCTTGGTGTACTTCAGACTTCACCTTCAGAACTGCCATTTTTTATTATTGTGCAATTCAGAATTTAATAGTAGTTCTGTTCTGCCTAGAAATTCAAGGCAAACTCAAAGAATGACTTGGCAAAATATCCATTGCATTTTCTGCTTAAAACACAAATGTTTTTAAAGTATGTGTGTGTGTGTGTTTTTTTTTTTCTGCAACTGCATAGAGGAACTAGAATTCTCACTCCAAACAGAAAGCAAACTTTCAGATTTACTTCCTGCTCTGCTGGCTTGGATTTACTCATACTTGCCTGACAGACTCTAAACTATAAAATGATTATTTCCACCTATATTACTTTCTGCAAACAAGTCACTGGGATGAGGCTTGGGAAGAGTGAGAGAAATTTAAGGGCAAAATAAATGTAATCATAATATGACTGTCAAACGCAGAGACCTGGGGGCCCAGAGGTGTGGGTTTCAGTCCTAGCTCTGTCACTAATTTCTAGGCAGTTTGCTTCACTTCTCAGGGCCTCAGTTTCTCCATTTACTAAGTGAAGGGCTTGGACCAGAGGAGCAATCGGGTCCTATTGGCTCTAACAATTTACATTTTTATGGGAGAAGAGCAATCCTATAAAAGCAGGTAATGATTACCACTGGGCATTCCCTCCAATACAAGAGTCCGTTTTTATGAGTGAAACTAGAAAAGCAAGTAACTAACCCCAGAGAGGTTGCAGAACCCTGGGGAAGTGGTCCTGTGAGTAGATAGGCAGCTGGACTCCAGGGAGCCATCACTGCCTTCAGACAAGCAATGGAGCAGGGGGAGAAGATCTAATTGGAAGAGGCAGCTCCGGCAGCTTGTGGGTAAGTCAGGGCCAAGGAGGTGACAGGTTTGTACAAGGAATACACACACACACACACACACACACACGCTCAGCAATATTTCAGGCAGGCTTCTTTTTATGTAGCTCATGCCTGGAAATCAAACCCATTGTTCTCCCAGAACAGATTTTTTTCTCCTCTGCTTCAATAATTAGGAAAGCAGTTTGCTGGTCTATACTGCTTTCTTTACTTCCAGTTACCACATCCCACTTCCAGCCTAAAATTATTAAATGGCAGTTATAACTGGTAAGGAATCCCACTGAATGAGTTTTTAATTAGCACAGATACCTCATTGTTGGGTTAGAGAGGAAAATTGAGAAAAAGACTGCACAATAAGATCCCATATCCAGGCCCACTTTTTGTCTTGGATGGAATGGCTCATCTTCAGCTGTTCTCATCCAACTCCCATGCACTGCATTTGTCCCAATCTCTCTTCCTCCATTAACTTGTAAGGTTATCCCCAATGTTTGTCTTGAAAATTCTTCTCCTTCCTCCACCTAATCAGATGCAGGAGCATTTCTTTAATTTTTCTTTTTCTTTCGGAAATATCAACAACAGTTATAATATCCTTTTTTAGGAGCTTTATATACAAGTGGTCATGCATGCTTGTCTTTGTAAAAGTTTAGTTAAATTAAATTATCAAATACTTGCTTTTATTTGATTTGTGCAGTGAGGTAGGTGATCAGTATACCCAGCTGACTCCCTTTACGAATTCTGTTTCCCTATTCCCTAATCTAGTCCCTACTCCTCAAAAGTAATCCTGTTTCTTAAACAGACATTTTATAAAACTAGGTATCCAGATAGCTAATTTACAAATGCAAATGGATCAACTTTATTAAGTATAATGGAAATATAAACTAAAACCACAAAAGATAGCTATATTACCCATTAGGATGGCTAACATTATAAGAATTGACAATAACAAATGACAGTATGTTAATTAAGTTTCTGGAGAACAATAACACTCTCATACACTGCTAGAAGAAATGTAAAGAGGTAAAAATTTCTTTGAAAAACAGTTTGATAGTTATCTACTTACATATATATAAGAATTAACTACAACTACATACAAAATGAATGAACCTCGCAGATATAAGATTGAATGAAAGAGGCCAGGCAAAAAAAAGTTCTATTCATTCATTCATATAAAGTAGAGACAAGACTGATCTATGGTGATAAGAGTCAGAAGATGGATTATCTCTCCAGGGGAGGGGCAGTTATTGACTGTGAAGGAACACTAAGGTATCTTCTACAAAATGCTGAAAATATTCTCCATCTTGATCATGGTTATATGAGTGTATTCAGATGTTAATATTCACTCAGTTACAAACTTTTAAGGATGGTGCATTCTACTGTTAATTGTGGTATAATACACCAGTAGTAGGAAAAGGCAGAAAATAGGTAGCTCCCAGAGGTGAAAGCAGCAGAGCCTGATCATTTTTCTTGTCATGTATCAGGTACTCTCTAATTTATAAAGTGTTACATAATTATGTTAATAGCAATATTTAAATGGACTGGATGTTACCTTCTAATGACTCTACTTCTCCTGATGTCATATGGGTCATATTTGGAAGACTGCAAGACACTGTAAAGAAAATCTAGGAATAGCTGCTCTATACATTAAGACATACCTTTAGCTTGAGCACTCAACTAGATACCTGAGAGAATCTTTCCAAACAGTTCAACAGCAGGCTGCCATCTGCTCCATAGCTGGGAGCACACTGATTCCACTTGCAATAAAATAAAAATTATTAAAAGAGACAGCATCATTCAACCAGATGTAATAGTTACTGTGACAGTAGATACTGTTCTAGTAGCTGAGATGATTCAATAGAACATGCTCCTGTGTTCAAACATGCTTATACTTATTGGTTGTGAGAAGCAGTTATGCATGGATCTAAGTATTATTTTAGGAAGTGATGGCAAGAGCCAGGAGGAAGGTCTAAAATATTACAGGATCATACATAACTGAGAAAATAGGAGAAGGCTTCCTGGATGGGTAACATTCTCCCTGAACCTTGAAGGATGGGAAGGGATTTCACAGATGTAATTGGGAAAGTGAAAGAGGAAGAAGGCACATTGTTGTAGAAGGAAAACAAAGCCAAGTTTGATATGATCACCCTTCAACTACTCTCAATGTGAAGGTCCATCTCATGTAATGGCCTGTTTGTGCTGACAAGTGCTCTAAACTGAACCTGGAGGCTTCCTTTCTACCAGCAGCATCTGACTTCACTGCTTCTTCTCCAGATGTTGATATATAAGTTTGTGACACAGGCAGTGGACTCTCTGTAATGTCACTTTAAGACCTACAACAGATTAGCGAAAAGGAGACCTTTGTACATAGACCCCTAGCACCTCTTCAGCACTTAAGAGCCCTCACTCTTCTGACTTGGCGATAACTTAATCCCAAGCATGGGATTTATTGCCACACTGGTTTAAAAGTGAGAGCAAACATAGATTTTACTTTTTTTCCCTAATTTATCATGAGGTTGAAGTCCATCTCTTGCAATAAGAAATCAGTCTATGGACAATTGAGGTGAGATTCTCATCCTGTGTTACCTTTTATAGGCTCAGAAACAGGAGCACAAGAGTAGGTCTTCAACTTTATTTTATTTGACTGAAAAGATATTTGATCTTTTGTCAGTCTCACAGCAAAGACTCCCACATTTATTTTCCCATTTTCAAAAACGATCATGCAACTTCACTTGGATAAAGGCTCCCCTGAGTTATATAGGGGGATTGTTTAATTTATCTCCAAGACAGTGATACTTTTGCTAGAGTGTTGGTGTTCAGGTTGGATGAGATGTTAGACACAGGCATAACATAAGGCCATTGAAGGAAAATCAGGAGATAAAAAATTTATTATAGAGGGAAAAATTTGAGGATACAATGTCCGTTTTCAAACAGGGCCTTAAAATAAGCATCAGATTTTGGACATTGCCATTGAAAACCACTGTTACTGTTAGGCACAGTAGTTCTGCACAGTTATTGAAGAGGAGGGGGGCAAATTTCATCTTTCACATTATATTTCATTGAAGAGTTAGAATCTCATTTCCTATCCTTGGCATATTTTAGTGTCTTTGTGACAGTGAAATATGGGTGAAGCTCTGAAACTGTGATTTCTAGTGCTTTTTCTTTGCTCCCTGAAAGAGAGGTCCTATCAATCAGCATACTTCTCACACCATAAGGTCTTATGGGGAGATGAAAAATGCAGGTTCTCACATCCAAAGGCTTTTCTCATACAAAAATTCATCATTAGATATTTGGAATCATGAATGTTTGACTAACTTTTGTGTTACCTATTATATCATAACCATATATGCTATGCTTTAGTTTATACTCTTATTTTTTTAAAAATGCACTTCAAGTGTAAATGCATTCACCAACTGACAACACAAACTAGCTAATGCACACATTTGTGTATTGGTTGTGATAAGCAGGTGGATCACTGTGGATCACAGTAGATCATTCTGTATCCACAGTGCTATGAACCTGAGCCCAAACTTCACTGATCATCTGACCTCCATAAGCCCCTACTTTGACTGGTGTCTCTCAAACTGGCATTTTGAACCTCTGGGAATTAGTGTCAATTCAGAGCTATTACCCAGTAATCCCCTTCCTCAATGCACAGTCATTCTGGTAAATGGTGACAGCTCCTTTGGAGAAAACTGAAGGGGAAGATATGTAATATAAATTGTTGGTATAATAGGGTACTTCTTAAAGAGGATCCAGCCTCTCCCTCATTTATGGGGCTTTGGGTCTGTGACTCTGTATTGTGGGAATTCAGATCAGACTTTCTGTTTACCAGACTTAGAGCATTTCCATTTATACTAATCAAGTAAAGCTTTAATTGTTTGCTTATCTATTTCAATTCTAAAGACATCATAATCAGCAAGCCAGCACTGATCTCTGTGGCTCAAACTATTTTGATTACTGCTTTGACTCTGTTGCTCTTTTTAGTAACCATGCTGACATAGACTTTGATGACTAAGTGCCACCATTTGGTTTCTGTCACCCAGAAACTCACCCCCATTGAATTCAAGGATCCCATTTCAGTGGAAGCATTTCTCACTATCATTTCTCACTTACAGAGAACAGCACGACAGAGCATTTCAAAAACAAAGGGGCTCCTTTCATAAATGTAGTTCTCACAGCTTTGAAAAAGAAAGTATACTCCAGAGCTTTCCAGAGTACATAGTGAGGGGATGAACAAAAATCTTATGTAATGAATTCACTCTAGCATTCCAATCTGCCTAAGTTTTCCAGTACCCTTTGCAGACTGCTGCAGTCACTGTGGAAAGCAGTATGGAGATAGCTCAAAAAATTAAAAATGCATCTGCCTTTTGACTCAGCAATCCCAAGTCTGAAAATATGTCCCAAAGGAACCCTAAATGTTAATTCAAAAGAACATAAGCACCCCTGTGTTTATTGCACCATTATTTAGAGTCACCAAGATACGGAAGCAGCCCAAGTGTCTTATCAGTAGATGAGTGGATAAAATAACAATGGGACATTTACACAATGGAATACTACCTGGCTGTAAAAAAAGAAGAAAATGTTACCCTCTGTGGCAGCATGGATGGACCTGGAGAACATTATGCTAAGTGAAATAAGCCAGTCAGAGAAAGACAAATACCATATGATTTTACTCATATGTGGAATCTAATGAACAAACTGAACTGACAAGCAAAACAGGGACAGACTCATAGACAGAGACCAGATGACAGCTAGTAGTGGTGGGGTTAGGTGGTGGAGGGATTGAGCAAAAAGGAAAAAGGGCTTACAGACATGGACTACAGTGTGGTGATTGCTGGGGGGAGGGGGGAATATATGGGACTAAATGGCGATGGAAAAAATCCTAAGAGATTATTGTAGCTTCAAAACAGAAAAACAAATGAAAGATAAAGACTCTTCTCTTTGAAAAAAATCAGTGTTCCAAAATTATACCTTAAGAAACTAAATAAAGAAGAGAGAAGTAGGTCAAAGTAAGTAAAAGGAAGAAAATAAATAAATAACAAATACTTAAATAGTAATAATAAATAACAAAATAAATACTTAAATAAATAAATAAAATTGGAAACACAACCAACTGAAAAATTAACAAAGAAGTACTACGGAACTGTTGAATGTAAACTATCAATGGAATAATCTTTAAAATATATTGGTAAGTAAAATAAATTAAGGTGAACATGTAGATATATTATGTTATCATTTCTTTAAGAAAGAGGGGCTTATAAAATCAATATGTATTCTATTATTTTTAATAAAATAATGAAAAAACAAACTATTAAAAATAAGGAAAGGACAGAATAAGGTGGGACAAAAATAGAAGGTAGAATTTTTGGAATATACCTTGCTTTAGGGATTTGACTTTAGAATCTTGCAAGTAGTTTACATAATTACAAAATACAATTAGGTGAAAACAAATACAATTATATTCTAAAATCCTTTAAAACTGTTTCAGTAACTATATTTTTATTGATAGTATTAGTGTTTGATTATCCAACTGCTATCTATAATATGTGTATTGTAGAATAAACCAAATATATATAATTATCTTAGTGTCATTGAGAACTACAATTTTTGTCATGGGAGAAAGGAGATACAGATGTAAGATCAATGTGGCTAATAAAAACACTGTGTCTGAATTTGAATTGGAAATATCAGAATAAATTTATGATGTATTTCAGCTTTATTAAAAATGCATTATTAAATGACACCTTAATAGTGGAATTAGTTTTGTGAACAAGTTTCTTATCAATAACAACTAGAAATGTTGGACATAATAACAAGAGTATCAATTTGAAGAACTCAGAGAGTTTCCAAGGCTGGCAGGACTTACAGAGAAAGATATTTCACAGAGTAGAAAAGCCCATGGAGTGAGATATTACTTCCTTTGAGGAATTTTCTGATTTGCGGTGGATTTGGGACTGAGAGCAAAGTAGAACAAGAAGTGGTAGCTCAGTATTTGGGAAACTGAGGTGCAATTTTGTCAGTATTGTAGTCTTGTGGAAACATAACTTACAGTTCAGGGTGGGACAAGGAAGAGTGCTATTAATAATTTCAAATTTTCATTTAGGAATTTTTAGGAAGTTAAACTTTGGTAAAAGTGAACCAGAAATAGACCAGCAAACAGACAAGAATACAATCAAACTTCAAAGAAGCTCAGTCCCAATCATGGAATAATGTTCTCTGCTCTTATTTTATCACTTGTCTCAAAGCAAAAATTTTCTCTGGAGAAAGATAGCACCAGTCGGAGCCTCAAATTATCTCTATAGTGTTTTTATACACAATATCTAGTTATCAATAAAATATTAACAGGCAGAACAGAATTTAGGATCAAATGACTAAAACCTAAGAGAAAAGATCAGATAATAGACCCACAGGTGATGGAGGTATTAGAAAAATCAGATGTGACTTTAAAATAATTGTGACTAATAAGTCAAAAAAGAAAATGGCAAAATAGAGAAATTCTTCAAAGAACTTAAACCTATGAAAAAAGTGAAATAAAAATCCCAGTACTAAAATATATAATTGAAATGAAGGAACAAATAGATAGGTTTAACAGAATATTAGACACAGAAGAAGACAGATTAGTGAATCAGAAGGTGGATCGGTAGAAAATATCCAGACTGAAATATAAAGAGAAAAGAATGGATAGGGAAACAGAAAAGAGTATATAAGAGACATATGACACAGTGTCTATATGTAACAGAATTACAATACATGTCGAAAATAGAGTATTTAGGAGTTAATGTGTTTAAGGTCTTTTTATTTTCAGGGAAATGGTGAAAGTAGAAACATATACAGTCATACGCTACTTAATGACATGATACATTCTGAGAACTGCATCGTTAGGTGATTTTGTCTTTGTATGAATGTCACTGAGTGCACTTACACAAATGTAGATGGTCTAGTCTACTCCACACCTAGGCTATATGGTATAGCCTACTGCCCCTAGGCTACAAAACTGTACAGCATATGCTTATTTTCTAGCTATACATCTTTTTTTTTTTTTGGTCAGGTGTTTGTTCATATTGTTTGAACATTTTAAAGACAAGTTGTTTGTTTTCCTATTGTTGAGTTTTAAGAGTTTTTGTATATTTTGGAGAATAGTCCTTTATTATATATGTAGGTTACATATGTTTTCCGGTCTGGCTTTCTTCTCATTCTCTTGACTGTGTCTCTGGAAAAAGATGGAACATATGTTTTTAATTCTTTTTTTTTTTTTTTTTTTTTGCCAGTAACATTCGTTTTATTGGGTTGGGACAGCAACTACACCCTGGCTGGAGGCAGGGCCAACCCTCACAGGTTGCTGAGTTCCAGCAGGGTCTGGTCCAGGGTCTGGTGAATCTCCACGTTCTCCTCCTTGGCACTGGCCAAGGTCTCTTCAAGGTCATCAATGGTTTTCTCCAACTTTGCCACAGACCTTTCAGCAAACTCTGCTCGGGTCTCAGCCTCTTTTAGCTTCTCCTCCAGCAGTTCGATCTCCTCTTCATACTTATCTTCTTTGGTGGAATACTCCTCCTCTGAGGCCATCAGGGACTTGAGGGCCTGGTCCATGGTTCGAAGTTCCTCCTCCAGCTGCCTGGCTCAGCTCTCAGCCACCTCAGCTCTCTCTTCTGAGAGCTCCAGCTCTCCTTCCAGGATCACCAGCTTCCTGGCCACCTCCTCATATTTGCGATCTGAATCCTCAGCGATGTGCTTGGCCTCTTTCAGCTGCATCTCCTGCAACTCCATCTTTTCCTCATCCTTCATGGCTCGGTTTTCAATGACCTTCATTCCTCTCTCACTCTCATCAGCTGCCTTTTCAGCTTCCTCCAGCTTTTGCAGGGCTGTAGCTAGACGCTCCTGCGCCCGGTCCAGCTCTTCCTCTACCAGCTGAATGCGGCGGTTCAGGGAGGCCACATCTGCCTCGGCGTCGGTGGCCTTCTTCTCGGCCAGCTCCAGTTTCTCCTGGGCGTCCTTCACTGCTTCTGAATACTTTTCCACCTCATCTTCTGTCCCTTTCAGCTTCTTCTGGAGCGCCTGCTGCTCCTCCTCCAGCTGCTTGCAGCGGTCCTCAGCTTGCTTCTTGTCGGCCTCAGCCTGCTCAGCGCGGTCGATGGCGTTCTCCTTGGCCAGCTTTAGCATTTGCATCTTCTTCTTGATGGCGTCCATGGCTGCAGTGGGGTACGGGCAGGCCTGCGGCGGTGCGGACCGGGAGAAATGGGCTTGGCTGCGCGGATTGGGCGCTCGGGTGTCAAGCGAGAAGTACCTAGCGGAACTACGTTTTTAATTCTAATGAAGTCTAGCTTATCAATTATTTCTTTCATTGATCATATCTTTAGGGGTATATCTAAAGGCATCACCAAACTCCAGACCATCTAGATATTTTTTATCTTATCATTTTGGAAGTATTTATTCTTGTGTTTTATGTGCAGGTCTATAATCCATTTTGAGTTAACTTTTGAGAAGAGTATAATATTTCTAAATGTAGTTCTTTAGTTTTTTGTTTTTGTTTTTTGTTTTTTTTGCATGTGGATGTTCAATTGTTTCAGCTTTAGCTAATCTAGTTGTTAAGGGATTCAATGAGTTTTAAACCCTAAAGATACTATTTTTAAAAATTAAGGTGAATTATTTATGAATCATTGATTATTTGTGTATATCTTGCTCCTTGTTCAAATCGTATTCATGTCAACTTAAAAATACGCATAAGTATTTTAGAGTCTGTCTGATCATTTCAATATTTGAGATTCTTGAGAGTCTAAGTTTTTTTTTTTAATTTTATATTTTGGTTTTTCAATTACAGTTGTCCCATTTTTACCCCATTGCTCCCTCCCACCCAGCCCACCCCCTCTCCCACAATCATATCCCTCCCCTTGTCCATGTCCATGAGTCATTTATACACATTCTTTGACTAAACCCTTCCCTTACTTATCCCCTTCTCTCCCTCCCCCCTCCCCAATATTGACTGCTATTCTGCTCCTTGTCCTATTTAGTTCGTTTGTTTATGTTGTTCTTTAGTTTTCTGTATTAGATGATATCATATGGCATTTTTCTTTCTTTGCCTGGCTTATTTTACTAAGCATAATTCTCTCTAGTTCCATCTATGTTGTCGCAAATGGCAGGAGTTCCTTTTTCTCTCTGCTGCATAGTATTCCATTGTGTAAATGTACCACAGTTTTTTGATCCACTCATCTACAGATGGGCACTTAGGCTGTTTCCAGCACTTAGCTATTGTAAACAGTGCTGCTATGAACACAGGGGTGCACAAGTTCTTTTGAAATAGGGTTTTAGGATTTTTTGGGGTATAATCCTAGCAGTGGAATCGCTGGTTCAAATGACAGTTTCATTTTTAGTTTTTTGAGGTAATTCCATACTGTTCTCCAAGTGGCTGCACCAGTCTGCATTCCCACCAACAGTGCAGTGGGTTCCCGTTTCTCCACATCCTCGCCAGCACTTGTTGTTTGTTGATTTGTTGATGGTGGCCATTCTGACTGGTGTAAAATGGTATCTCATTGTGGTTTTTATTTGCATCTCTCTGATGGCTAGTGATGTTGAGCATTTTTTCATGTGTCTATGGACCTTCTGTATGTTCTCTTTGGAGAAGTGTTTGTTCAGGTCCTTTGCCAATTTTTTATTGGGTTGTCTGTTTTCTTGATGTTGAGTCATATAAGCTCTTTATATATTTTGGAGATCAGTCCCCTGTCTGAGATGTCATTGGCAAATATGTTTCCCATATGGTTGGTTTCCTTTTCATCTTGCTGATGTTTTCTTTTGCTGATCAGAAACTCTTTAGTTTGATGTAGTCCCATTTGTTTATTTTTTCTTTTATTTGTCTTGCCTTAGGAGATGTATCCATGAAAATATTGTTACATGGGATATCTGAAATTTTCCTGCCTATGTTTTCCTCTAGGACTTTTACGGTGTCACGGCTTACATTTAAGTCTTTGATCCATCTTGAGTTTATTCTCGTTTATAGTGTAAGTTGGTGGACTAGTTTCATTTTTTTTGCACGTTCCTGTCCAGTTCTCCCAGCACCATTTGTTAAAGAGGCTCTTCTCTCTCCGTTTTATGTTCCTTCCTCCTGTATCAAATATTAGTTGGCCGTATGTTCATGGACTTATTTCTGGGCTCTCTATTCTGTTCCACTGATCTGTATGTCTGTTCTTATGCCAGTACCAGACTATTTTAATCACAGTGGCTTTGTAGTATTGTTTGATGTCTGGTATTGTGATTCCTCCTGCTGTGTTCTTCTGTCTCAAGATTGCTTTTGCTATTTGGAGTCTTTTTTGGTTCCATATAAATTTTTGGAGTATTTTGTTCTAGGTCTGTGAAATATGTCACTGGTATTTTAATAGGGATTGCATTGAATCTATAAATTGCTTTGGGTAGTATGGCCATTTTGATGATGTTGATTCTTCCCATCCAAGAACATAGTATTTGCTTCCATTTATTTGTATCTTCCTTAATTTCTTTCTTCAATGTTACATAATTTTCAGAGTACAGGTCTTTTATCTCTTTGGTTAAGTTCATTCCTAGGTACTTTATTTTTCTTGTTGCTATAGTAAATGGTACTTTCTTTTTTGTTTCTGTCTCTGATATTTTATTGTTGGTGTACAAAAATGCCTTAGATTTATGTACATTTATTTTGTACCCTGCTATTTTGCCAAATTCACTTATTATATCGAGTAGTCTTTTAATGGAGTTTATAGGGTTTTTTAAGTATACTATCATGTCATCTGCATATAGTGATAGTTTTACTTCTTCTTTCCCAATTTGGCTGCCTTTTATTTCTTTTTCTTGTCTGATTCCTGTGGCTAGGACTCCCAACACTATGTTGAATAGGAGTGGAGAGAGTGGACATCCTTGTCTTGTTCCTGACTTCAGGGGGAATGCTTTCAGTTTTTTTTCATTGAGTATGATGTTGGCTTCAGGTTTCTCATATATAGTCTTAATTATGTTAAGGTATGCTCCCTCTATTCCCATTTTGCTGAATGTTTTCATCATAAATAGGTGTACTTTATCAAATGCCTTTTCTGCATCTATTGATATGATCATGTGATTTTTGTCTTTCATTTTTTTTAGGTGATGTATTATATTTATTGATTTGTGAATATTAAACCATCCTTGCATCCCTGGGATGAATCCCACTTGATCATGGTGTATGATCTTTATAATGTATTGCTGGATCCTGTTTGCCAATATTTTGTTGAGGATTTTAGCATCTATGTTCATCAGTGATATTGGCCTGTAGTTTTCTTTCTTTGTTGTGTCTTGACCTGTTTTTGGAATTAGGGTAATACTGGCTTCATAGAGTTTGGGATTTTTCCCTCTTTTAGGATTTTTTGGAATAGTTTGAGGAGGGTACGAGTTAGTTCTTCCCTAAAGGTTTTGTAAAATTCTCCTGTGAAGCCATCCAGTCCAGGGCTTTTGTGTGCAGGGAGATTTTTCATTACTGTTTCAATTTTCTTCTTTGTTATTGATCTGTTGAGACTTTCTACTTCTTCTTGATTCAGTTTTGGAAGGTTATATGTTTCTAGAAATTTGTCCATTTCTTCTAGGTTGCCAAATTTCATGCCATACAGTTGTTTGTAGTAATTTCTTACAATCCTTTCTATTTCTGTGGTATCAGTTGTGATTTCTCCTTTTTTGTTTCTGATTTTGTTTATTTGGGTCTCTCTCTTTTTTTTCTTAATGAGCCTGGCTAAAGGCTTGTTGATTTTGTTTAGTTTTTCAAAGAACCAGCCCCTAGTTTTGTTGATCTTTTGAATTGTTTGTTTAGTCTCTATGTCATTTAATTCTGCTCTGATCTTGATGATTTCATTCCTTCTTCTTGCCCTAGGTTTTGTTTGTTGTTGTTTTAGTTCTTAAAACTTTAGGGTTAGATTTTTTATTTGAGATTCTTCTATTCTTTTCAGATATGCCAGTATTGCTATGAATTTTCCTCTCAGGATTGCTTTTCCTGTGTCCCATAGGTTTAGGGCTGTTGTGTGTTCATTATCATTAGTTTCCAGAAACTTCTTGATTTTTTTTCTTTGATGTCATTGTTAACCCATTTATTATTTAATAGCATGTTATTCATTCTCCATGAGTTTGGATGTCTTTGATTTTTTTCTTTAAGGTTGCTTTCTAGTTTCAATTCATTGTGGTCTGAAAAGATGCTTGATATAATTTCAATTTTCTTGAATTTGTTGAGGCTTGTTTTGTGTCCTATCATGTGGTCTATCTTTGAAAATGTCCCATGTGCATTTGAAAAGAATGTATATTTTGTTTCTTTGGGGTGAAAGTTCTATATATATCAGTTAAGTCTATGTGGTTTAGTGTATTGTTCAATGCCTGTATATCCTTGGTGTTTTTTTGCTTTGAAGACCTGTCTATTGTTGATAATGAAGTGTTAAAGTCTTCTACTATGAGTGTGTTGCTGTTAATATTCTTCTTGTGGTCTTCTAGTATTTTCTTTTTTTTTTTTTTTCAGATTTAATGTGTTTTATTGATTAAATTATTACATTTGTGCCAATTTCCCTTCCCTCTGCTCCCCTCCACCTGGTGGCCCCCCTCCCTCCAGTTGTCCCCCCCTTTTAGATTATGTCCATTAGTTGTGCATACAGTTCCTCCCAACCTCTCTTCGTCTATTCCATTCCCTCCTACCTTGATCCCCAATTCCTATATCATCTCCCTCCCTTTCCCCATTCCCCCTCCCTGTTGACCTCCCCCCAATATGCTTCCCGTACCCACAGTTCCTCTTCCACTCTCGTTGCCTATTTAGTTTGCCTTTGTTTCATCTCCCTAGCTTCTGTTTTTTTTTAAACCAGTCCCTTTAACATCTCATATAACAGTGGTTTGGATCTAATGAACTCTTTCAGTTTTATTTTGTCCTGGAAACACTTTCTCTGTCCTTCTATTCTGAATGACAATTTCGCTGGATAGAGTATTCGTGGTTGTAGGTTTTGGATTTTCATTACTTTGAATATTTCTTGCCAGTCTCTTCTTGCCTGTAGGGTTTCCCTTGAGAAGTCAGCTGATAGTCTAATTGGGACCCCTTTGTACATAATTCTTTTCTTCTCTCTTGCTGCTTTTAAGATTCTCTCTTTATCTTTAATTTTTGACATTTTGATTATAGTGTGTCTTGGAGTGGTTCTCCCTGGGTCCAGTCTCTTGGGAACTCTTCTTGCTTCCTGGACCTGCAGGTCTATTCCCTTCCCCAAGTCTGGGAAGTTCTCCTTTATTATATTTTCACTCAATTTTTCAAGTTCTAGTTCATCTTCCTCATTCTCTGGCAAACCAATGATTCTTATGTTGGGCCTTTTATAGCTGTCCCAGAGGTTTCTGATCCTTTCATTGTTGCTTCCCATTTCCTCTCGCTGCATTGGTTGACTGCTTGTTCCTTCTCCATATTCCAGTTTGTTGAAATGAACTCTGGATTTTATTTCCTTTCCTTCTGTCTCGTATGCGGTTTTGTTCCTTTCGTTATGAAAGTTTTTCGCTTCTTTCATATCTTTTTCCTGCTCTTTTGTGAATTCTGTAAGCCACCTGATAACAATGGCCCAGAACTGAGCCTCTGACAGGTTTCTTATCTGTTCATCTGTCAGGTTCTCTATCTGTTGCCTGGTGAGTTGTGTTACCGGTATTTCTATAGTTGCCTGCCTCATTTTGACAGATGCGTTTTGTTTTCTTGGGCTGGCTGTCGGGGGCAGTGCCTGTGTACGCGTCACAAATTAGCGACCGGCGCCTGCCTGTCCGCGACCTATTTCGCAGCCCTGTGGTGCTTTCTTTGGGGGCGGGGGTCCAAGATGGATTCACACAGTTATTCAGCTAGGAGACCGGGATCCGTCCTCCCGCCCCCCTGGGCCTCACTGTTCAAGGCGATGCGGGGGCCGCTCTCCCCAGCGCCGGAGTCGCGCACCGCCAGGGGCTTGCGTAGCCGGGACTCCTCGCCCGGGTCGCACACCGCCAGGGGCTTGCGCAGCCGGGATTCCTCGCCGCCCGCTGCTCCGGGTGCGACCGCAAACAGCACTGCCCTCTTTAACTCATATAACTTCATATGTTGGACTTCCGTGTAGTTTTATTTTCTGGAATTTCTAGTTATCCTTTGTTTTGAAGTAGTTGTATTTCTCTATAGTTGTAGAGGGAGACCTAGCGTGTCCGTCTAAGCCTCCATCTTGGCCGGAAGTCAGTATTTTCTTTATGTATTTGGGTGCTCCTATGTTGGGTGCATATATGTTTATCAGTGTTATATCTTCTTGATGGATTGTTCCTTTAAGTATTATGAAATGTCCTTCTTTGTCTCTTTTTATTGCCCTTTCTTTGAAGTCTGTTTTGTCTGATATGAGTACTGCTACCCCGGCTTTTTTTCATGTCCGTTTGCTTGGAATACTTTTTTATATCTCTTTACTTTCAGTCTGTGTAAATCATTTGTTTTGAGGTGTGTTTCTTGTAGATAGCAAATATGTGGGTCCTGTTTTCATATCCATTCTGCTACCCTATGTCTTTTAATTGGAGCATTTAATCCATTTACATTTCAGGTTATTATTGACATGTATTTATTCATTTCCCTTTGTACCTGTGTTCCTCTCCTTCTCTTCTTTTTCTTCTTTTTTTTAAAGCATTCCCTTTAGCATCTCTTGCAATGCTGATTTGGTGGAGATGTATTCTTTTAGTCTTCCTTTGTCTGAGAAACTCCTTATTTCACCTTCCATTTTGAATGAGAGCCTTGCTGGGTAGAATATTCTTGGTTTTAGGCCTTTGTTTTTCATTGCTTGAAATATTTTTGACCATTCCCTTCTGGCTTGTAGTGTTTCTGTTGAGAAATTGGCTTAATTCCTGCATCATCTCCCTTCCTTTTCCCCTTTCCCCCTCTCCACTGACCTCCCCCCAATATGTTCCCTGTACCTATAATTCTTTTTCCCCTCTCGTTGCCTACTTAGTTTGCCTTTGTTTTGATTCCCTAGCTTCTGCTGTTGGTTGTTATGATACAGTTTTCATGTTAATGTTCATAGTTTTGATCCTCCTTCTTCTAAATCAGTACCTTTAACATCTCATATAACAGTGGTTTGGATCTAACAAATTCCTTCAGTTTTACTTTGTCCTGGAAACACTTTCTCTGCCCTTATATCCTGAATGACCAGCTTTGCTGGACAGAGTAATTGTAGTTGTAGTCTTTTGATTTTCATTACTTTGAATATTTCTTGCCAGTACCTTCTTGCCTGTAAAGTCTCCTTTGTACACAATACTTCTCTTCTCTCTTGCTGCTTTTAAGATTCTCTCTTTATCCTTAATTTTTGACATTTTGATGATAATGTGTCTTAGTGTGGTTCTCCTTGGGTCCAGCCTATCCGGAACTCTCAGTGCTTCCTGGACCTGTAAGTTCATTTCCTTTCCCAAGTTAGGGAAGTTCTGCTTTATTATTTTTTCACATAATTTTTTAATTTCTAGTTCTTCTTCACCTTGCAATCTGATAATTCCAATGTTCGATCGCTTGTAGCTGTCCCAGAGATTTCTGAGCCTCTCCTCATATTTCCTCTTTCTGCACTGGTTGACTGTTTGTTCCCTCCCTGTGTTCTGATTTGTTAATTTGATCCATGGCTTTCCCTTCTTCACCACTTGTCTTGTATGTGTTTTTGTTCATTTCAGCAGGACTAGCCTTCATTCCTTCCCTGTCTTGATTCAGCCCCTCTGTTAGGTCTGTAAGCTGTCTTATAACTATAGCTGTGAATTGGGCCTTGGAAAGATTCACTATTTGTTCATCAGTTAAGGCTTTTGTATTTTTCGTTAGCTGTGTGATTGGTATTTCAATCATTAATTCTGCCATTCTGTCCGTTTTGTTGATCTTTCCTTGTGCGAGGCGTTGTCACACCTCCTACACTATATTGGATGGAGCCCCGTGTGTGCTCATCACAACCTGGTGACCTTTCTCACCACACTGCGGCACTTTGCATGGGGGCGCGGGTCCAAGATGGATTCCTGCTGTTACTCTCTGCTGAGGAACAGGGCTGCCTCCCAATGGGGTCTGCCTTCCCCGGCGTTGAAATTACAAGCCGACGGATCTGGTCTGCATCCGAGGCCGGGTCCTATGTGCTTCTCTCCTCCCAGCAATTACAGGTGTCTGCTTACCGGGTCCCACTGTTCACCGCTGTTGCTGCCACCTCCAGCGCAGTTTGATCTCTTTCAGCCACAGGTTTGTACTTCCTACCCATCCAGACGAGCACCACTTGTTTATGACTTCATATGTTGAACTTCCATGTAGCCTTATTTTCAGGAACTTCTTATTATTTTTAGTTTTTTTTTCCCCAGCTTTTCTTTATTGATTGTATTGTTACAATAGTTCCAATTTTCTCCCCTTTACTCCCCTCCACCCAGCATCTCCCTCCCCCAGCAATCACCCCCCAAGTCCATACCCGTGGTTCGTAAAAAATATCTATCCCTCACTCTCAGATATTAAGACCCTTTGTAATCTTGTAAAGGACAATGGGCGAAGGTCTCAAGCTCCTCTAGCTGCTTCAAGCTGGACATGGTCGTCGTCCTACCTACCCTTGGGTCCAGAAATCCCTAATAAGAGTGGGGGTGTGGAGGGGAGGGTGGCCTTCCCACATGGGGAAGGATCGTGCAGACTCCAGGTCAGTTGGCTGTCTCCGGACAACGGCGTGCTTGGTTTAACAGGCTGGCATCCTTGTTGTGTTCTGGGGGCAACAGATTTGGTGAAAAGGGTTAAAAGACATCATTCACTCCATAACTACTAGATGACAAAAGGCAGGGATTGATTTTTCAATGTTCCACATTAGGAAAAAAAAAAAAAAAAGGGGGCTTCTTTGGAGGAAGGTGTGCTAGGCACATCTCGCCTGTCCAAAACCCTTTTGCCCATTATATTTAGTTTGGGCTGAGGGAAATAGTTTATGTTTCCTCCCTCTCAGAGCTCTGGGCCCTTTCTGTCCAAGCCATTAGGATAGAAAAGAGAAATCAGTTTTAAAGTGAAGCCCACAGACCACCCCATTCTTCACCAACCCAGCCATTTAGTTCAGCCAAACTGTTGAGTCTCCGGAGGCAGCGCTGCAGAGAGGATTAAGTGAGGCTTATGCGTACAGACAATCACTCAGGTAATGCGGTCATAGGCTTATGCCCTTTGAAAACAGAACACACATGTTAATTTATGTAACATAACCAACAAAAAAGTCTCTAAATCTGTAAGACTGTCTTATTGGGAAGACATCCAGTTGCAAGGCACTTGACATTCTACTTGCCTGCAACTTGAATCTCTTTGGTGATATCACAGATATGGTTTAATTTTCAAGTGAAATCATTTTTTAAATGAGAAGAAACTTTTAAGATGGTTAGCTGCCCTGCTTTACAGTCTGCCACTGATCATTGTGATTTTCCTTGAATAATGATTTTTCTCCCTAAGATTACTCTCCTTGTCTTTAAAGGGACCAAATTAAGTCCATTTTTAATTTATCCTGTTGATTTGCATAAACATAACAAGAGCAGCAAATGATCACTTATGATCTTTAGTTCTGTTTTGCTGGAACTTACCCAAGGAACATTTAGGGTGACCCTCAGTCTGCTCTTCAGGGCACAGAAGCTGGGCCACATACCTGGCATTCATCCTTGCCTGTACACACCTGTCCTTTCCAAGTCTTTCTGGTTTTCCATTGTGCCTTAAGGTCCCTTCTAGCCATCTTTCGGAAAACAACCTTCGTTCCTTCCCTGGAGAGATTGCTGTAGACCGCACAACCAACCACGGCAGCAGGCCTTTTATTTCGCGGGCTTTTATTACCTTTGAAAGTCATTCCCAGTTCCTCAGGGCTTTTTGGTAACAACCTGAGCCCAAGCATGTCTCCCTTAGGCTTGATATTCCAGTCAAAGGCTTGGTCAAAAAAAGGAACCTCTATTAACAACTGGTCTTATTAGTTCTATGCAAAGAAACTTAAGTCATTACTTACTTGTTTAGAATGCCAAACTCTGGAGAGATCAAATAGGGAGAAAAATATACAACGTGAAGGAAAATCTTTGTCCTAATATTCACTGAACTGGCATTTCCATTCTTCATATTTTCATTTTCCCCCACTAAAAAAAATTTTTTGTTTGTTTTTCCATTACAGTTGTCTCACTTTTTTTTTTCCCCTCTTGCTTCCCTGTACCCTGCCCCTCCCTTCCTCCACATTCAGTCCCCACTCAGTTGCCCATGTCTGTGGGTCATTTATACATGTTCTTTGATTTTACACTTCCCCTTCTTACCCCCTTTTCTCCCTCCCCCCTCCCCCCTTGTTACTGTTAGTCTACTCCTTGTTTACATACCTCTGGTTCAATTTTGCTCATTTGTTTGTGTTGTTCATTAGTTTCCTGTAATAGGTGACAGCATAACATATTTTTCTTTTGTTGCCTGGCTTATTTCACTAAGCATAATTCTCTCTAGTTCCATCCATGTTGTTGCAAATGGTAGAAGTTCCTTCTTTCTTTCTGCTACATAGAATTCCATTGTGTAAATGTACCACAGTTTTTTGATCCACTCATCTACAGATGGGCACTTAGGTTGTTTTCAGCACTTGGCTATTATAAATAGTGCTGCTATGAACATTGCAGTGCATAGGTTCTTTTGAATTGGTGTTTCAGGATTTTTCAGATATAATCCTAGCAATGGAATTGCTGGTTCAAAAGGCAGTTCCATTTTTAGTTTTTTGAGGAAATTCCAAACTGTTTTCCATAGTGGCTGCACCAGTCTGCATTCCCACCAGCAATGCACCAGGGTTCCCATTTCTCCGCATCCTCTCCAGCACAAGTTGTTTCTTGATTTGTTGATGATGGTCATTCTGACTGGTGTGAGGTGGTATCTCATTGTGGTTTTTATTTGCATCTCTCTGATGGCTAGTGATGTTGAGCATACTTTCATATGTCTATGGGCCCTCTGTATATCTTCTTTGGAGAAGTGTTTGTTCAGGTCCTTTGCCCATTTTTTAATTGGGTTGTCTGTGTTCTTGGTGTTGAGTCATATGAGTTCTTTATATATTTTGGAGATCAATCCCTTGTCTGAGATGTCATTGGCGAATATATTTTCCCATATGGTTGGTTTCCTTTGTATCTTGCTGATGTTTTCTTTAGCTGAGCAGAAACTTTTTAGTTTGATTTAGTCCCATTTGTTTATTCTTTCCTTTATTTCCCTTGCCTTAGGAGATATATCAGTGAAAATGTTGCTATGTGGGATATCTGAAATTTTCCTGCCTATTTTTTCCTCTAGGACTTTTATGGTATCACGGCTTACATTTAAGTCTTTGATCCATTTTGAGTTTATTCTGGTGTATGGTGTAAGTTGGTGGTCTAGTTTCATTTTTTTGCATGTCCCTGTCCAGTTCTCCCAACACCATTTGTTGAAGAGGCTCTTTTCACTCCATTTGATGTTCTTTCCCCCTTTGTCAAATATTAGTTGACCATATGAACCTGGGTTTATTTCTGGGTTCTCTATTCTGTTCCATTGATCTATATGACTGTTTTTATGCCAGTACCAGACTGTTTTGATTAACGTTGCCTTGTAGTATAGTTTGATATCAGGTATTGTGATTCCTCCTACTGTGTTCTTCCTCAAAATTGCTGTGGCTATTCAGGCTCTTTTTTGGTTCCATATAAATTTTTGAAGTATTTGTTCTAGGTCTGTGAAATACGTTGCTGGTATTTTAATAGGGATTGCATTGAATCTATAAATTGCTTTGGGTAGTATGGACATTTTAATGATGTTGATTCTTCCCATCCATGAGCATGGTATATGCTTCCATTTATTGTATCTTCTTTAATTTCTTTCTTCAGTGTTATGTAGTTTTCTGAGTACAGGTCTTTTACCTCCTTGGTTAAGTTTATTCCTAGGTATTTTATTTTTCTTGTTGCTATGGTAAATTGAATTTTTCTTTCAGTTTCTATCTCTGAGTTTTTATTGTTGGTGTATAAAAATGCCTTTGATTTCTTAATATTGACTTTGTATCCTGCTATTTTGCCGAATTCACTTATTAGGTTGAGTAGTTTTTTTGTGGAGTCTATAGGGTTTTCTATGTACACTATCATGTCATCTGCAAATAATGACAGTTTTACTTCCTATTTTCCAATTTGGGTGCCTTTTATTTCTCTTTCTTGTCTGATTGTGGTGGCTAGAACTTCCAAGACTATGCTATGTTGAATAGGAGTGGAGAGAGCGGACATCCTCATCTTGTTCCTGATCTCAGGGGGAATGCTCTCAGTTTTTGCCCATTGAGTATGGTGTTGGCTTCAGGTTTCTCATATATGGCCTTTATTATGTTGAGGTATGCTCCCTCTATTCCCATTTTGCTGAGAGTTTTTATCATAAATGGGTGTTGTACTTTATCAAATGCTTTTTCTGCATCTATTGATATTATCATGTGGTTTTTGTGTTTCATTTTGTTTATGTGGTGTATTACGTTTATTGATTTGCGAATATTAAACCATCCTTGCATCCCTGGGATGAATCCTACTTGATCGTGGTGTATGATCTTTCTAATGTGTTGTTGGATCCTGTTTGCCAATATTTTGTTGAGGATTTTAGCATCTATGTTCATCAGCGATATTGGCCTGTAGTTTTCTTTCTTTGTTGTGTCTTGACCTGGTTTTGGAATTAGGGTTATACTGGCTTCATAGAATGAGTTTGGCAGTCTTCCCTCTTCTTGTATCTTTTGGAATAGTCTGAGAAGGATAGGAGTTAGTTCTTTCCTAAATGTTTTGTAGAATTCACTTGTGAAGCCATCTGGTCCAGGGCTTTTGTGTGCTGGGAGTTTTTTGATTACTGCTTCAATTTCACTAGCTGTTATTGGTCTATTCAGACTTTCTGCTTCTTCTTGATTTAGTTTGGGAAAACTATAGATTTCCAGGAATTTGTCCATTTCCTCTAGGTTGTCAAATTTCTCGCCATACAGTTGTTCGTAATAATTTCTTATAATCCTTTGTATTTCTGTGGTATCAGTTGTGATTTCTCCTCTTCCGTTTCTGATTTTATTTATTTGAGTCCTCTCTCTTTTTTTTTTTTTTTTTTTTTTTTGAAGGTGGGGTTTATTTTTTATTATAAAAGAAAAAAAAAACTCCTCGGAATCTTAACGAAGGAATATTTCACTCAGAACAGACACCAGGATACAAAATTACAAGTGTTTGACCTCTCCACTCCAGTCCTGTTCCCCCTCTCCTGTAAAAGCAGAGACGGGAAGGAGACCGTGGGAGCAAACAAGCAATTCTGTAAAACAAAGTCTTCAAATCCCTACAAATATGATTAAAATCTAAACTTGTTTTGCTTTTTAAAAAAATTTTAATATATCAAAAGGCCTGCTTTAGTGACATGCTAGTCCCCCAGAAAAGAACCCAACACCCCCTTGTCAGTAACATACATGCTCAAGTTGACCAGCCAACTCATATGTCTAAACCCCTGTGCATACATGTGTCTTTAAATCAAAGCTGGGGGGCTCGGGCGATTGCTGCTATAACATCCTTCTTCCTGTTAACCAACCAGCACCCACGCCCTCCAGAAGGGCGGGCAGGGCACAGCGAAACCCTTAAATGGTAGTGAGGGTTGAACAGCCCCTAACAGCCAACTTTTCAAGCATCTCCACCCTCACCCCCCACTCAAAAGGAGCCTTTTTCTAGCCAGACTACTCGCCTCAAATTTGGCTCCTGGTGACCAGAATGGTTTCTCCTCCTTTAGGAAAAGCACACATATCCGCACACCCATATATATAATTTTTTTGTTTTTGCATTTAAATATAAAAATACTACTCTGATTTGTGTTATAAATGGAGGACCAAGGAATGAGAGATTTTTCTTCTCAGGTAGGGCTACCCATCCCATTCCTTCCCGCTGAGCTTGCCTTAGGTGAGGACATGTAGCCCCAGGCCAGGGAAACACACACAGCCCTCAACGGGCACCTTCCTGCCGGACTCCCTGACTCCCACACTCCCCTCTCTCCTAGTTCTCCCTTTCAAGAAATGGAACTTCCCACCAAGAGGGAATATCTAACCTAACCACAGGGTAAGCCCAGCCCCCCCCCGCCCCCTTCAGCTACCTTGAAGAAGAAAAAGGTCCTTCCCCTCCCTTCACAAATACTATGCTCACTGTCCAGAGAGCTACGCCTGTTGGACAAACATCTGATTAAGTGAAGCAGTGGTTATGTTTCCCTGCCCTCTCCCCACTAATGCACTAGAAAGCTTCAGTGATAGAGGGGGGAAAAGGGTGTGTGTATGTGAAGAGTTAAGAACTTGACCCCTCTAACCTGGCCAAAGAAAGCAAGAAATATTAACTGGGCACGAGGAATACAAAAAGACCTTGATGTTCTGCCCTTTGAGTTACAGCTATTACGACAACTGAGAGGGGGGCGACAGTGGGAGCAGGATGAAGAATTAATTAGAAGGGGTTCGATGGCTGCGAGTCTAGTCCACTTAGTTTTTGTACTGGAAGGGCTCCTCGCCAGTTTCGTTGAGAAGACACGTGCGGATGAGGGCTTCGGTCACCCCGAAGGGGTCGCAGTTGGCAGAGGGGCGCCGGTCTTCAAAGTAGCCCATCTTCTCCTGGCCGACTGCCCTGGGAATGCGGATGCTAGCGCTGCGGTTGGCCACACCGGCAGAAAAGTCGTTGATGTTGGAGGTTTCATTGAATCCAGTTAGGCGTCAGGCATTGTCCTGGCCCCCCTTGGGATCGTAGGCTCGGATGTGGTACTGGTGCCGCTTGCTCAGCCTCTCGATGTACTCTTCAATGTACTTCAGGCCGTTCTCCTCTCGTGTGGCCTTGGTGCTGAAGTTGGTGTGGCAGCCTGCACCGTTCCAGTTCCCAGGAATTGGCTTGGGATCAAAGGTTGCTATCACTCCAAAGTCTTCACACACTCGGTGCAAGATGAATCGGGCCACCCAGAGGTGATCTCCCATCTCGATTCCTTCACACGGTCCTATCTGGAATTCCCACTGGGCGGGCATAACCTCGGCATTTGTCCCCGCGATCTTGATGCCAGCATACAAGCAGGCCCGGTAGTGCGCCTCCACAATGTCCCTGCCGTAGGCTCTGTCTGCTCCCACACCACAGTAGTATGGACCTTGGGGCCCAGGGAAGCCATTGGAAGGCCAACCAAAAGGGTGTCCATCTGTGCCCATGAGAGTGTATTCCTGCTCCATGCCAAACCAGGGGTGCTGATTGCCCACCATGTCCATTATCCGCTTACAGGTGTGCCTTAAATTGGTCTCTGCAGGCTTCCGGTTGTACTTTAAGACTTCACAGAACACCAGTTTGTTGGGGTCCTTGCGGAAAGGGTCCCGAAACATGGCAGCAGGAACAAGATACATGTCACTGTTGGAGCCTTCAGACTGTAAAGTACTAGAGCCATCAAAATTCCACTCGGGCAGCTCTTCTATACACTTGGGCTCACTGTCCAGGGTCCGGGTCTTGCATCGAAGTCCTTCTCCAGTACCATCAATCCAGATATACATAGCTTGGACTTTATCACCCTGAGGCAGGGACATGTACATCTGCTTGACACCTTTGTTCAGGTGGGAACTCGCGGAGGTGGCCATGGTGGAAGATGTTCTGGGGGGCGAGCAGGCCGTGAGAGCGAGGTGCGGAGAGGAGAAGAGAGGAAGCTGGGAATGCTGTTCAGAAGCTCAGATCTTCTCCCATCCTCGGCTCTTGAGTCCTCTCTCTTTTTTTCTTGATGAGCCTGGTTAAAGGCTTGTCAGTTTTGTTTATTTTTTCAAAGAACCAGCTCCTACTATTGTTGATCTTTTGAATTGTTACTTTAGACTCTATGTCATTTAATTGTGCTCTGATCTTGATGATTTCCTTCCTTCTGCTTGATCTGGGCTTTGCTTGTTGTTCTTCCTCTAGTTCTTGTAGCCGTAGGGTTAAACTTTTTATTAGATATTCTTCTAGCTTTTTTAGGTAGGCCTGTATTGCTATGAACTTTCCTCTTAGGACTGCTTTCGCTGTATCCCATAGGTTTTGGGTTGTTGTGTGTTCATTATCATTAGTTTCCAGAAACTTTTTGATTTCTTCCTTGATGTCATTGTTAACCCATTCATTATTTAATAGCATGTTATTCATTCTCCATGAGTTTGAATGTTTTTGAGTTTTTTCCTTGAGGTTGATTTCCAATTTTAAGCCATTGTGATCTGAGAAGATGCTTGATATAATTTCAATTTTCTTGAATTTGTTAAGGCTTGTTTTGTGTCCTACCATGTGGTCTATCTTTGAAAATGTTCCATGTGCACTTGAGAAGTATGTATATTTTGCTTCTTTGGGGTGAAAACTTCTATATATATCGACTAAGTCCATTTGATCTAGAGTGTTGTTCAGTGCCTCAATATCTTTGGTGTTTCTTTGCTTCGAAGATCTGTCCATTGTTGACAATGGGGTGTTAAAGTCCCCTACTATGAGTGTGTCGTTGTCTATATCTTTCTTGGAGTCTTTCAAAAGTTTCCTTATATATTTGGGTGCTCCTAAGTTGGGTGCATATATATTTATAAGGGTTATATCTTCTTGATGGATTTTTCCCGTAAGTATTATGAAATGCCCTTCTTTGTCTCTTTTTATGGACTTTGCTGTGAAATCTGTTTTGTCTGATATAAGTATTGCTACCGCGGCTTTTTTTTTTATGCCCATTTGCTTGAAATACTTTTTTCCATCCCTTTACTTTCAGTCTGTGTAGATCTTTTGTTCTAAGGTGGGTCTCTTGTAGACAGCATATATGTGGGTCATTCTTTCTTATCCATTCAGCTACCCTATGTCTTTTAATTGGAGCGTTTAATCCATTTACATTTAAGGTTATTACCAATAAGTACTTATTCATTGTCATTTTTACCCTTTGTACTCGTGTTCTTCTCTGTCTCTCTCTGTTTCTTTATCTTCTTAGAGCAGACCCTTTAGCATCTCTTGCATTGCTGGTTTGGTGGAGATGTATTCTTTTAGCCTTCTTTTGTCTTGGAAGCTCCTTATTTCACCCTCCATTTTGAATGAGAGCCTTGCTGGGTATAGTATTCTAGGTTGTAGGCCTTTGTTTTTCATTGCTTGGAATATTTTTTGCCATTCCCTTCTGGCTTGTAGTGTTTCTGCTGAGAAATCTGATGATAGCCTTATTGGAGTACCCTTGTATGTTATTAGTTGTTTTTCTCTTGCTGCTTTTAGGATTCTCTCTTTGTCTTTGAATGTTGCCATTTTAATTATGATGTGTCTCGAGGTGGGCCTGTTGGGGTTCATCTTCATTGGGACCCTCTGTGCTTACTGGACTTGCGTGACTCTTTCTCTCGTCATGTTAGGGAAGTTTTCTGTCATTAATTTTTCAAAGAGGTTTTCTATCCCTTGCTCTTCTTCTTCTCCTTCCGGAATTCCTATGATACGGATATTGTTATGTTTCATGTTGTCCTGCAGCTGTCTTAGAACCTCTTCAGTCTTGTTCAGTCTTTTTTCATTTTGTTGCATTGTCTGGGAGTTTTTGTGTAGGTTGTCCTCTAGCTCTCTGATCCGATCTTCTGCTTCCTCTAGCCTGCTTTTAATTCCTTCTACTGTGTTCTTCAATTCAGAGATCGTATTCTTCATTTCCTCCTGGCTCTTATTGATAGCTTCTATGTCCTTTTTCATGCTCACGTAATTTTCTGAGTTCCTTGTAGTTTTTCTGGAGTTCTTTGTAGTTTCCGCTGAGCTCATTCAGCTTCTCCATAATCCATGTTTTGAATTCCATATCTGATAGTTCGCTCCCCTCTATTTCATTTAGCACTCTTTCTGGGGATTCTACCTTTCCTTTTGATGGGAGGTTGTTTCTCTGTCTCCCCATTTTTTTGACTCCTATTGTTTGTTGGTGCTTCTTAGAATGATCTGCACTTCCTGGATCTGCCTCTGGTGGCGTCAGATCATGTACCAGTCTGGCTCTAGGCAGCCTGTTGGAGACTTCCAGGGATCTACTGCTGTTGTCTGTCTTCTTTGATTGTTAATCTATTCAATCTGTGATTAGCTGTCAGGCTTAAGGACTGTGGGTGTGGCACCTTAATTCCTGTAGGCAGGGCTTTTGCTTCCCCTCAGGCTGACACCACTTGGAGGGGAATGGTCTACCCGCAGTACTGGGGATGAGTCAGCACTGGGACCCAGTTGGCTGCTCCTCCAGTTCTCCCCTCAAAGCCACCGCGCCAAACTCTCCCCAAGTGTCTCCAGTCCTCTCTGCCTTCCCTCTGCTTGAGCCCAGGGTAAGTGGTGGCCAAAATATTTTCGTATGTGATCCACTTAAGAGCTCTTTTTCTCCTGCTGTTTCTCTCCAGCTAGCAAGAAACCCTGTGGCTTTTTGCTTTTCACAGCTGATACTATTTTACTTTCCACTCTGTTGCTGTAGGCTGGGAAGCCCAGCTGGGGGTTTAGACCCTGCCCTTCTCAGGGGGAATCCCCGGCTGCTGAGCTGTTTCTCAGTCCCTTCAGCTGCCACCCATGTGAGCCCAGCCAGCCCTTCTGCATCTCCGCACTCTCTACCGGTCAAGTTGTGATGTAGCGGCCTTTTCTGTCTCTCCGTGGTTATAAGACTTCTTTCCAGCTAGTGTTCCGTTGGTTATTCCAGATGATTTCTCCAAAATTAAGTTGTAAATCCAGACTGGTCCTGGGAGGTGGTTAGTGTAGCTTCCACTTACTCCTCCGCCATCTTGGATCTCTCCTATTTTTAGTTTTGCAGTAGTTGTAATCCTTCTTAGTTGTAGAGGGAGACAGAGCGTGTCAGTCTATGCCTTCATCTTGGCCGGAAGTCTCTGATTTTTGTTTTCATATCAACTTATGGATGCATTGTCTTCTTAAATTTCCCTAAGGGTTTTGTGCTCAGTTTGTAGAGTCTTTTTTTTTTTTTTTTTTTTTTTTGGTAAGGATTTCTCTCTCCCCCTAATCATTTTTTCCCCTACAGGAGCCATGTTCTTTACTGTTTATTTTTTCTTCTATTTAACATTCTAAGATGTTTCCTCAGATATGTGTGACCTTAACTTGTTTGCTCATATTTAAAAGTGAGATAAAAATCTGATTGGAAATTCGTGTTATATTAGTGCGGCTACTTACTATTGGGCTTCTTTTTAAGGGTGATAAGGTGCAGAACCCACAGTAACAGGGGAAGCCTTAAAAACAGCTAAATATGTTCTCTTGGAACTATGTACAGGATTTAGTAAAAGAGAAACCTTCTGATATATTTACCTATGGGGTAGATGGCTAACAGTCTTGCAGGTGCTGCATGGAAGAGCAGAGAGGAATTAGGGGTGAGGGGACCTCTTTTGAACCTCTTTTATAAGGGCACTGATCCCGTTCCTGAGGAATTTACCCTCATGACCTGATTGCCTCTCAATGGCCCCATCTCCAACACCATCACATTGGGGGTTAGGTCACAGCATCTACATTTTGGGGGATACAAATAGTCCATAGCATAGTCTTCCCAGTTTAGGTAGATATATATGTGAAAGGATTCTTTAGCTTGAGGCATCCTGAAGTTGGGAAGAAAATGTTGGAAAGAGTTGATTTCGTACTCTGCTGAAAGATTTTATAACATTAAAGAGCATTGTTTCTGAAGTCAGAAGGATAAAGGGTCAAACCCCAGCACCACCACTTACCCATTCCACTCATTGTGTGACCTTAGGTAAGTCACTTCACCTCTCTGAATCTGTTTCCTCATATTTAAAATGGATATACCCATACTTAGCTCCTAGAATGGGTGGAGAAATTAAACAAACATCACATGGTGAACATTGAGTAAAGGTTACTCCTGTAATAATGTTGCCTATAACAAGAACTATATACAGTTTGTTCCACATAGTGTATACAATCTTGTTCGTGATGCCTTATTTCATGATTGACTTTTGGATTTTTCTCAGCCTTCAGATGAGAAATTCATATTGCTTTCTATAAGAGGTCATGTTTCCTTTCAGTACACCCTGAAAAATGACAAGCTTTCTGTCTCTCTAACCTGAACATCTCTGCCATTGTGTGTTGGTCACTAGGCCCTGTCAAATATAGCCAGGATTCTTTCATACAACATTGTGACATAAAAGAACTGAAGACATTGTTCTTGGAGTCCATGCTGAAGATGTATTTTCCAACATTGTGAAAGACCATGACAGTTCTTACTTGACATTTTAGCAAGCCTATGAGGTACATGGGCAGGTATTAATATTCTGATTTAACAGGTAAAAAGTTGAGTTGCAGAGAAATTAAGTCGAGTACCTTGGGCCTTTAGCTCTGAAAACTTCGCCTCATTCCGGACCTCCCATATCAGCTAAAGTCAGGCTCTCCCTTTTTCCTGCAGTCTACAGCTGCATTTCCTGTACTTTGGTTTTGCAACTGTGATAGATTTGCTGGAATTTGGATGGCTGGAGAAGCAGGGGTTTGAACCGTATATAAGGTGTATGCAAATTTCCAAGTGCACAAATGATGATTGATAGAAATTGTTCTAATATGTGAATTAGCTGTAAATGTATTTTTGTGATTCAATTTAGGTTGGAAGATCTAATCTTTGAGGTCCTAAGTAATGAGGCATTAACTTCACTGCTATTTTTTTAAACTGCCACAAAATATAAGCACACGTCAAAAAATATGAATCAAATGATAATAGCTGTTTTATGGGTGGTATTTTTAATGTTATTATCACCATTGCAAGACCAATCAAAATGAATTGGTCATTTCAGCAAAACCCCCAGAGACCAATAGAATCCATTCAGAGGTAAGGCTCACATGTTGGTAGTTTTATCCACCTCTGCTCAAATGGGGCCCAGGGCTGTGTAGATTATCTTTCCCAGATTGAGGAGGGCTCTTCTGAGTTAAGATTTCTGACTTGGCCATTCAGGGTTAACTCATACAGAAAACTTAAAAACTGCTTTTAGGATTCGCAGTTTTTGGTATCATTTTTCCTAACAGAATTGTCAGCTCTGCTATCCCACGGGTTAACTTCTTTTATTATCTGTCTTGTTTGACTTCATTACTTGGTTCTCTCTCTCTCTCTCTCTCCCTCTCTCTCTCTCTCTCTCTCTCTCTCTCTCTCTCTCTCTCTCTCTCACTCTATATAAACTTGTGTTCTGATTTTATACTTTATTCCTGGTCCTGACCTCACACTCCCATAAAATACTGCTCCTAGTAATTATGCCCTGTACCTTCCCACTAAAACCTCAGATAGCAGGTTGTAGAACACAGCCCAGCTCAGCAACTCTGCTTTGATCCAGTTCATGTAAGCCCCAATCTCCATCTGTTAGGGTAAGGGGAGCAAGCTGGAAGAGTGCTCTTCTTCTTGGTTTAGTATTTAACCAGCACTTTCTCCCTTCCTCCATACACACAATACACTCAGAACCATCATTTCCTCTCAAGTTCACACATTCTTAAAGTTTCATGTGCAGCAGAATCACCTGGAGGGCTTGTTAAACTATGAACTGCCCAACCCCAGAGCTCTGTCTCAGGAGGACTGGGATAGAGGTTATCCTTGTGCTTCCAACAGGCTCCCAGGAAATGTTGCTGCTACTGGTCTGGGTCCCACATGTTGTGAAGCTAAGACATTTACATGCTTGTCTCCCACTAGACTGCAAGTCCTGAAAAAGATGGGGAACCTGTCTTGGCCAATTGGTAGCACAATACGTGGGACATACTAAACACTTAAGAGATGTATTATACATTAACACATTAAATTTTGGATACAAATCAGCATTATGTGAGTTTGAGTATGGCAAGTTCAAAAGGTCAATTATTCCCATGATGGCCCTAAACTGAAGTTTCTACACCTGCAAGGTCAGACTCTGAGTTATCATCACCCCACCAAAGTTTTCAGGCTGAATCTCATTGTTCAAGGACTCAGCCTGAATACCTAAAGGCTCATTTGTTTTCATCAACTGCACTATACTCTTCATTTCTAAGACCTCAGAGATACCTCTCCAGGCACTAGTATTTTTTTTTTTTTTTATGAACACATTTCAGGCAAATTATTTATATTAGATTTTTATTAATTAGTAGGAGCATGATGTTTTACAATACGTACTTTTTTACCTGTGGACGAAAAAAATTATTTTTATCTAAAAAGTAAAATTATGCAGCCTAATGGATATCATACACATTTCTGCTTTCCCTTTTACCTGGTTCAGAAAACACATTTTTAGGGGTTAACTGGAATTTGTCTTCATTTAACAAAGCATCACTGACCATGCAGCCCCTGTGTCCTGCATTCAGAGAACACAGGATGAGGAAGATGCAGCCCTGGCTCCCCAGAGGCATCTGGGCCCCTGAGCCAAGGCAGATTGGTGAGGGCCAAGGTCGCTCTCAATCATCTGTGCAGTCCAGGGCAGCATGAACGGGAGGCCCATGGGCAGGGGGAGCCCACCCACATAGAGGGGACAGTTTTACTCCTTATTTGGTGAATCCTTCTGAGGTTGTTTTTAATAAAGAAAAATAAATACGAGGAGGCTTTGTAGGACAGAAATGATGAGCAAGTTCCACTTCAGAAATACAGGGAACAAACAAGATTCTGCTATAAAATTTAACTATTGTTATAACATGGTAAAAAGTGAGTCTCTGGGATCCTCAGGAATTGGTTGGTTGGTTGGTTGTATCCCCCACCACTCTAACCAACACAGAAGCAGACTCCACACACACTCCTCATACATGCACATATATGGAAACACGCCTCCATCAAATCTGTAATTTTTTCAAATGGATCCTTTGTTTGCTCTGCTATATGTCCAGTGTTAGCCAGTCTTGCTCCCCAGTGGATGTTAAGGATAAGGAAGCAATTACACTCTTGAAAAAACACACTTATGGGCATTTTACATGTTCATTCAAACCCTTTCCCCCAGCAAGTCTTGCCTTTGGCTGCTTCTAAATAGGGAGGCCATTTTAAAGTCATTATTATGTGTGTGTGTGTGTGTGTGTGTGTGTGTGTGTGTGTGTATGTGTACAATGTAGCTTCTGAAAGCATTCATACATTTAGAATTCTTTCTTATCTCTGCCTGTGTTAAAACAAACAAGAACTCAAATGCCCCAAATATAATTCCTTGGGTTTTCATGGCTTACAGAGAATACATTCTCTTGTGAAGCAAATTTTTTATTTTTTATTTTTTTAAACCTCATTGATTTTTAGATGGGCTTGTGGTTAGGGTGTGCACATTGATTTCTATTGAGAAATACCTTTGGAATTCTCTTTAGATGGGCCAGTGTGCTTGTCTTCCTACAGAATGATGGTGAGGTAATTTTAAGTTAAACAGGAATTTTATTTTTTACTACTGAGCATGTTTTAGATTTTGTTTTTCTGAATCATTTTTTATTTTAAATGAAAGATGTGTTTTTCCAGGCTGAATATTTCATTTTGCAAACCTTTTTCTCAACAGAAACTGTATGTGAGAAAAATCAATTTTTTTCTTACATTTCTGTGTCTGTAGAAATTTCCTGTTTTTTTTTTGTTTGTTTGTTTGTTTGTTTATCTGTAGTATCTTTGTGAAGGCCTGAATTGAGCTTGGCTTTCATTCCCAAAAGCATTCCACTTTTAAAAACCCTGCTCATTTATTCTCTGAACAAAACCATGGCTAGTAAATATGTATAGCCTAAAATGTTGACTCAACTCAAGAAGAACAAGATTTGAGAAGAGACAAAAATACCAAAAATACAACAAGATGCATGAAGACATTGTCTCACACATTTCGTTTGGAGCAGCAGAACTTGGAGAATGATTGTATCTCTGCCCAAGGGTTGTTGTGAGGCTTCAATGAATTAATATACACAAAGCAATTAGAAGAGTTCCTGACCCTGTGAGTGCTCAGTAATGGTTAGCTAGTAGTATTATTATCTGAGAGAATAAAACATAGAATTTAAAATACATTTACACTGTTTGGTGGTAGAAGGATCTGGTCAAGAATAAATACCCAATTTTAAGTTTATTTTAAATGCCCCCCCCCTTCTTTTTAATGTTCCATCATGCTAGATAGAAATCAATATATTTCCCACATGGAAACAAAACCCCTCCTTCTCCTAAGGGCCAACCCTATTAAGGAGATGATACCTTCTAAGGCACACACAAAACTAATAATACTAATAATACATTTTTTCTTGATCCTATCCTTTCCTAAGTCAGGGTCTGTTGTTGACTGGTCACTGGTTCATCAGTCAGGGGGTCCTGGGTTTGGGGCCACATAAGCAGCTCCTTCTCCAACAGAATGACTCTCCACTAATTGGAATGAGAAGTTAATCTCTCTCACACTGAACCCAGCTGAGTCTCGGAGAGCAATGATGTATTTAAAAGATCTCTGGCAGTCCAGGGCATGTGGCACTAACCGGATTTAGCTCATTAGCAAATCCACAAGGCCCTGCTGACACTGCACCCAGAATAAAATACATGAGGCCAGCCCATGCCCTGTGGGCATCTACAGCATGACTACATAATAAAAAGGCATTTATTAATAATCTCATTGGTCGCACAATACAAAGGAAGGCAACAAGAAGTCAAACGCTGTCATTTGTCGTGACCAGAGAGGCATAATTAAAATAAGTGTCATGTGATTAACCTTTGCAAAATTAATCTGGTATGAAAAAAGTCACCAAAACAAGGAAGATGGACTCTTGAAGTCAATTTAATACAATAGGCAGCTGCTGTATGCACTTGGATCGAATAGCATGTGCTTGTGAACTGTTAGTTGTTGATAGCAAAGGACAATGAGCAAATTTAGCAAGTGTCTATTATTAAAGATAACAGCAGGCCATAGAGAGGCAGGGTGCATAGTGGTAAAGAGCATGGGATTTTAGGTGTCATCCATCTGGGTTTGAGTTCAGGTTCCTCTATTCACCACCTTAGTATCCTTGGGCAATTTCCTCAACCTTTTAGTAATTCAGTTTCCATATCTGTAAAATGGGGATATTAATATTTCTCATGTGATTCTTGTGATGGTCAAATAAGATCATATACATACATAAAGCTTTCAGCAGAGAGTTGGGTGCATTGTCAGTGCTCAAAAAATCTTAGCGATGATAAAAATTATTTTTTAAGTCCTTGATATGCAAAAAGAAGTTTGCTGTACATAGAAAACATGTGAAGTGCACACTCAGTACTGTGACCTATGATGTGTCAGTGCTGGTCAGTGGAGCTTTTTCCTGGTCTTGCTGGCAGTGTTCTTATCTTGTGATTCAATGTCAAGGGTGACACATTGGTAAACCTAAAGGAACATTAAGGGCAATGGCAGAACACATTTCCTGAAGGTTCAAGAATAACATTTCTCTATTCAGTCTAGCTCCAGAATGCTCAACTCAGGTCCTATGGGCACCAAGGGGATGGTGGGGGCTGTGGAGAACAGGACAGCAACCCCCCTCCCCCGCAATGGAGGCAGCTGCCACTCAGATGATGCTATGTTTTGCCATGTGGAACTGCAAATCCAATGTTGCCAGATATTGCTATTTTTACAAGAAATGCTCAAAATATGGATTTTCTTGGGAAATGTCTTATTTAAAAGGAAGAAACAAACAAACTCCCGCTGGCTGCATCTGGCCCTTCATCCAGGGCTAGGACAAGGGATGAGCAAAGTGAGACATTCATCTCAGGTGTTAAGTTTAAGGGAGTGCCCCCAAATTAAGAAATAACTAAGTTAAACAATATTTTAACACAATATTTTAAAAATTAAAATTAAAGCAAAAAGTCATGACTGAAAAAGTATCAAAATCTTAACTTAAGACAGGGTAAGTATTACTGACTTTTCCTTTTGCCTCAGGCTCCAGCCTAGCTCCACATGGCACTGCTTTCAGCCCCCAGTTTGCAGTCTCTGTTTGAACTCTAACATGTCCCTGATACCCTGCTGCCAGGCTGATTGCCAGCTTTGCATGGGAGCATTCATGGAACGACCAACATATTGCCCAAAATAAAATTGTTGTATAAATTATCAATCAGTGTTAAGGATAGACTCAACTCCATCTACATTTCACAAAATCTAACTAATATCAACTAAAGAACAGCTAATCTATTTGCAAATATGAACATTGTGTTGCTTTCTAAGATAGCTATCCATTGATTACCCATTTATCTATCTATCTATTGATGACCCAGTTTTATGAAGAGAAAAGGAGAGATTTATAAATAGCGGTGGAACATGTATTCTTGAGTCAAAAATCCTCTTTGAAGCCTTATGCCACATTTTGAGTGCATTTTGTTTCTGACCTTTCATAAGATTCTTCTAAATCCCAAGACCCCAAGAAGACCAGAAATTATTGTAACACAGCATGAGGGTGAGAACACAGGTTATGAAGCCAGGCAGACCTGCATTTGAATCCTCCTTCCTGCCTTGGAAACTTGAATGAGTCAAATGATCTCTTTCTTGGTTTTCTTATTCATAGAACAGAACCATCTCATAGGCTTATTATAAGGACCAAAGTCGTTAATACCCCATGTTATCTGATTCCCAGTCTGGCATCAGACACTTAGCATATGGCTGTTGTTATTATCACTTAGCATATTCACTGCAAACTATCCCCTGCCAATATCCTTAAAAATACATGATTATATTTAGGTTAAATATGTACTTTAGTTATGATATTAATTTGCTCAGTTCATCTTTTCTTTAAAAATAGCACACAACTCAGCTTCAATTTGGGTGGACTAGCCACAAATCCTAAATTTAGTGAGCCTAAATTAGAAAAATTTAACTATTTGATAGACAAGTTCCTCCCCCTCCTTTAAATTAAAAAGAAAAAAAAAAGCATAGCATTAAAACAATAGGCTGTACAAATAGTAAAACAGTAAGCTGTAGCCTTATTGTACATTCTGAGAAGTGAATAACTACTGATCATTTAGTAGTACAAGCTGATAGCCTGACTACCAGGGTGCTGTGAATGTGGCCCAGGAGAATCGGTGGTAGAATTCAAGTTTAGCAGCCAGGTTTTCTGATGTCAAGTTTTGCAATAACGTGGTCCTCCTTCTGAGGGGAGAAACAGAGTTGTAACTCAGTAGATCTGGGTTCAAATCCCATTCCTGCCACAGATTTGCAGGATGACTCAGGGCAAGTTCAATTAACTTAGCGGAGCCTTAGTTTCACCTGTTGTAAATTATTTCCCAGAGGGCTTTCCACCGGAGCCCTGTCATGTGCATTTAAGAAAAATGTGCAACTTGCGTAGCTTTGCTCTTCTCTGCAATACATCTTTATTTTATGTTTCTTTTTCTTCCAACCATTCTTCTAAGAAGCAGGCAGAATTTCTCATTTAATCAGGAAGCCATTTTTTATCATCAATGAAAGTGTAAAAATTCTATCAGTTAGAATTGGATATTTATGTCAGGTTCATCTGATTGGAACTTAACTCTATTTCATTAATATGAAGAAATGTCACCCTTTTAACTAATGAAATGTATCCATAAGAGAGCCATATTTTTAAAGGCATATCATCAGAAATAGCCATAAGCAGAATGCCTTTCAGAGTACAAGCAAGTTCCTCAACAGCAGTTTCTCTTCTGTCTGTGTGCAGTCCCAATCCGAGTGAAAATACAGTTATATTGGAGGGGGCAATGCTTTATTGTGGAAAAAAACAATTTCCATTGGTTCTCCACCTGAGAAAAATATTTCTGTATTAGCCTCTCTCTTAGGCACATTTTCAGGGAATTACAAAGCCATTTATTTAAACTGTTCAATGCCACGGATGAATCTACCTTAAGAAAAGCAGAGGATTTGTAAAAGCATTTGAAGCCAGTTTATTTTGAGACTGTTTGGCCCCCCCACTAGCAGTTTTCTCTGATGCTCTCTTCACCACCTTATCAAGTGTCTGATCAGAAGGTGCCTAAGTAAAGGGGTTTTAAAATATCACCCCAGGTCTGTCTGGTTAGGAAGGCCCATCGCTGTTTCTCTTGGCAGCATATTCAAGAGATGTTGCAGAAGCGAACAGTGGAGCCTTCAAAGGGAATCACTGAACAGATCACACCTCTGGAGCTGCCCTCTTAGCTTTGCAACACAGAGCTGGCTGGTTTAGCAATGTAACCTGAGCCATAAGCACAGGGCCGCAGACTCCTGGAGCAGTTGGTTTTTCATCTTCTCTCTTGTTCTCTTCTTCCCTCTTCCCCTTCTTTTTTCTCTCTCTTTACCTCTTCCTCCTCTTCATCCCTTGCTTCCTTTCTTTCTTATTCTTCCCATCTAGTAACCTATTTAAAAAGCATTCATTTATGGTCTTGTATTTGTAAGTACTGTATTAGACTCTGGGAATACAAATGAATGCCCCTGTTTTTCATGCATTAAATAACCCAGCAATGGGGTGCTCTGTAATAGATCTCAAAGGTGAGGTGATACTTCTGCTCACCTCTATCAGGGAAGAGGAAGTGACTTGGAAGTGACTTGTGAAAGTGCAATTATGAGCTCACCAGGCCAATCTGGAGGGAGGAGGACATTCCAGGCAGAGGAGGCAATAGGTTCAGGGCGAGATGCATGGCAGTACTCATGTGCCATTTTGTACTAGGACCAATTTGCATGAATGATGTAGAGGAACTTGGGCATGGAGACAGGTAAGCTAGGGAGGATGCTGTTGCCAGATCAGGGAAGACCACTCAAATTGATTTGACAGATAAGTTTGGAGTCACTATGTAGGCCAGATGCTGTTCTTGGTGTCCAGAATATAGTCCATACTCTCAAGAAACTTGTTTTTTTTTTTTTTTTGGTGAAAAGATAGACAATAAAGAAGTAAACAGTCTACTGTGGATCTTGGTAAATGCTATTAAGAAAATAAAACAAGCCCTGGCTGCTGTGGCTCAGTGGATTGAGCATCAGCCTGTGAGCCAAGTGTAGCTGGTTCGATTCCCAGTCAGGGCACATAACAGGTTGCACATCAGGTCCCCAGTTGGGGGCGTGAGTGAGAGGCAACCACACAGTGATGTTTCTCTCCCTCTCTTTCTCCTTTCCCCACTCTCTAAAAATAAAATAAATAAACAAACAAATAAACTATAAAAAAAAAAAAGAAAAGAAAACAGGTTAATAGGATTGAATAGGGCAGAGAACACTGGAGGCATTCTCCTGCAGATGGGAAAGGCAGAGAAGCCCTCTCATATAAAGGAATATACGTTATTCAGACCAAGTACTTTGAAGGTGAGACCTGGACATCTGTGCTTTTTAAAAGCATTCCAAGATTCTGATGTGCAGCTGGGCCATACAGGAAGAGTGAAGAGTGGCCTGGCTGGCCAAGGGTCTTGCAGGGGTAGCTCACAGTGAAGAACTCAGAAATCACATGGATGCTTCAGATTGGAGGCAGGAAGGCCTGCTGGAGACCACTGGGAAGTGACAGATGCTAGTGGAATTATATCTCTGGGCCTCTTCTTGCAGAGGTGGAAAAAACTTGGGCTGAACTAACATCAAAAGAGCTCAATGATAGGGCCCAAAAGAGGTGGTGGTAAGAAACAAAACTAGCTGTGACCACATATTCCTGGCCAGTCAGCCACTACCTTGGATAGCTTCCCCAGAAAGCTCTCACTCATGAGATGGAATTCATTTTAGCTTTGCATAAAACTAAAATGATCTAATCTAGTATTAAGCAAATATTTCCTGTGAAAGATCAGATAGTAAATATTTTAGAATTTATGTGTCCAGAGTCTCTGTCACAGCTATTCAGTTCTGCCTTTGTGGCTCAAGAGTGGTCATAGATAATATTGTTTAAATGAAAGTTTATTTATGAAAACAGGTAGCTGGTTGTTTGGCCCATGGATGGTAGTTTTCCATCCTCTGCTCTAATCTGTTCAGGAGAATCTGTGGATTGTGGCCCTAGGTGTTAATGAAAGGTCAATGAGTGTGTTCCTTAATATGTACATATAATACTAAAGATTTTACTTTCTTATTTTTATTAAGCAGCAAGTTTAGACTCTCCATTTCTGGCTCTGCTGTTCCTGGTTTTGTGCTTTGTTCGCTCTTAGAATTATCAAACCCTGCAATCACACAGGGCGACAGTATAGCACAGTGTGAGAGCATCCACAGGCATCAGAAGACCTGGCTTTGAAGTTCATCTACCTTCATTTACTTTTCAGAGACTCACTTCCTCTTCGATATATTGAGAGAACTGGACTAGCTAACTTTTAAGGCTTTGTCTGGCACTAGTACTCTAATTTAGTGTGCTTCATAATTAGCTAAATGTTAGTAATATTTGATCAGTAGAGGCCCAAAGAGAAGAGGAGGAAGTCAACCAGATGAGAAATGCCCTGGGTCAGAATGAGGGGTTTGGCAGCATGATAGAGATGACAGCATGCAGGTGACAGACGTTCATAGTATGATGCCAAGCACAGTGTTGAAATTAAATGAATGAGTTACATTTGTCAATATGAATGACAATTGGTGGATGTGAATGTCATTCGTTGGGAAAGAGTAGAAGATGATCCTGAAGACTTGAGTCTGAAGGACAAAAGCATTTCCCATGTTTAGCTCGAATGAAGGGTGGGAGTAGATGAATGCAGACCCCACGGTGGTGACTTGAAAGTAAATTGTAAAGGCAGGACTGAGGAATCTGGCTGAGGATCTCTTAAATATGGGCCCATCCACTACCTGAAATTGACCTCTACTTCCCACACTCAATTCCATCTCATGTATGACTTCCAGGTAAATAGTCTCCAACACATAGCTTTTACTCTGTTATATCGACTGCTCAAGTAACTGTGGCTCTCTATCATCCGTCTCCTTGCCCTAGCATGTTAGACCACTGATAATGTGCCCCTCTGAAATTTTAGGTTCTATGGTTTCCTTAAACCTCTCCATAAATGCTACACTCCTGCACCCTGGCATCTCACTGACTCCTGAGCTTCCCTGGGCTTTTTCACCTCCATGTCTACTTTGAATCACATGCTTTCCTTACCTAGAATATACTGTCTCCCTCTTTTTTGATGTGCCTAAAACCCTCTGTTCTTCAAACATCACTATTACTCTCAATTTTTTATGCCACAAATACATAGTGTCTTTGTTCTTCCCCAAACTCAAACTGGCCACTTATTTGGCACTTATCACCTGCTTGATGTAGGAACCCCACACCTGTTGCGTGTCTCCTTTACATAAATGTGTAGCCTGTGTAGTTGGGCGTCTTTGAGAATTTCAGTTCTACTTCCCATTTGGGATGACTAAAGCTCACAGGGTGGGTACCAGCTGACCAGAGAGAAGAGTTAGGCACAGGAAAGAACTAACATTGACTGAGCACCTAATGTGCACATCAAGTGTTAACTGACACCTCAGAAACATTATTTTATTTCGTAACAATTCTGAAAAGTAGGTTGTATAATCTCCATTTTCACAGGTGATAAAACTGGTCCAGAAAAATTAGGTGACTTGGCCAAGATCACAAGGCAAATAAGTGGAGGATCTGGAGTCAGAAGGAATGTATTAAGACAAAAGCACGCATGTTGTGACTAGAGGAAGAACAACAGTGCAAAGAGCTTTGAAGACAGGCAGGCCCCACGCTATTCTGAAGATTAAATGTGAAGATGCATAACCATGCTTGGCATAGAGTAGGTATCTAATAAGTTGTGGTTATTATTATTAAATCACATTGAGAGGATACAGTATTTATATTTCCTCTTTGATCATGGTATATTACTTAGCAAAGAAATTTTTTATTATATAATTGACATAAGAACTATTTGACCTACGTTTTGCCAAGCAATTTGTTTGTCTTGTTCCTTTTTCTAAGCTAGATGGGTATACTGTCTCCATGTTCTCACACAAAAGGAGACCAGGAGTCCTAGCATATGGGGCATTACAGTTGGTCTATATTAAGTGCTTTGAGTAAGGGCTGTGTTTATATTCATAACCACCATTGCTAGCACAGAGTAGGTGCTCAATAAAAACATATACTGTGATGCTGTTGAATGAATAATCATTTTTAAGAAGTGCCATCAGGCATCACTTTGAGCACATTTACTCCTGTTCTGATGATTCTCCTGAATGGGTATGGAATCCATTCCAGTTGTCCTTAAACTGGTTGATCATCAGAATACCTTGTTGTTGTTGTTATTTTTTTAAAGCACAGGTTTCTGGTCTATATACTTGGAAAATTTGATTTATTGACTCTAGATGTTTAAGAAGCTCTCTGTAAGTACTGCTCATTAGCCAGGTTTGGAGATGCCATATATCTAGATGGCGATGACCAATTCCTACCCTGAAACCTAGCCACAAACACTCTGTTCAATTGATGATGTATTCAATGGCTGTGAGGTCAATTTCTTTGAGGTTGAATAACCATGGCAGGGAACATCGCCCTTGCTTCCACTCATGCTGATCACAAGCCTCCTGAAGACAGGGCCCATTGGAAAGGATCACTCTGACTCAGGACTAGTTGATGCTAGAAAAGCAGAAGAAAGAGAAGACAGAGGAAAAGATGAGGTACCCTAGGTCTTATAGGCCACCCTGCCAAAGAAGGCCTCTGGCCTTGCTGAACATTCATCACGAAGGCTCCCCAAATCTACTCTCTCTGGCCTAAGACTGGATAAGATCTTCCTGGACACAGGCAGAGTGTCTAACATGCTGTGAGGCCACTCTTCATCTCTCCTACCTCAACTTTCCATCCTGGGCCCTGTGAACTCTCAGCTATTGAAAATTCTCTGGGACCTCCTGACATCCCCTAAATGGCCTGATGTCAGACTTGAGGGCAGGTCTCAGAAATGTCAGGGTGACAAATGCCACTCTTTGTGAGACAGGTCATTGTCTTAAAGGGGAAGCAGGCAGGATACATTGAATGGGGACTCTGTGGCCATAGGTGGGAACTAGCCAGGCCCTCGCCGGTGCCAGGCTCTCAGTCTGCAGTTCTGCCCCTGTTTCCCTGAGTCCACAGACACCCACAGACCCTCAGCAAGGCACCACCCCAAATTCACTTTTTTGTGCCAGTTTGTGGAAAATACAAACCTAGATGGGTCACAAAAAAAATGTGATTAAAAAAATGTGCTTTGAAAACGTTGACTTGCTATAAAATATAACAATAGAAATAATTGTAAAATGTTTTTTGAGAGCCTACTATGTTCCTGGGAATGCAAAGAAGATATGAAAGAGCCCTAGCAATATCAGTAAAAATTCGGGTAGATATTATTATTACTTGACACAAAACTATTCTAATTTAAATTTTTAACGGGATAAAAATTTAATATTAATAAAAATGAGTAGCACATTGTTTTACATAGTTTAGAAATTTCCACAGAAGTAGCAGTTTTCTTCTTGTTTATTTATTTATTTCATTTTTGCCTTATGATATATATGGAGGGTAATGGACAGATATTTTTATTGTGGCAAAATATACAAAAATACAATTTACCGTTCTTATCATTTTTAAGCATACAGTTCAGTGGTATTGTAGATATTTTTTCTCTCCTATTTTTTGTGCATTCTTTTGCCTATATTACCCTTGCTAATTTTAATTACTTTAAATAGATATTTAGAGCTTAAAACATGTGCCAGTAAATGTGCTAAGTGTTTCATATGTCTTATTTGTTCCTTACAGAGACCTTCAGAGGAAGGACTATTTATTTGTATGTCCCATTTTACAGATGAGGGTCAGAGAGGCTGCATGTTTATTTAGTCACAATGCTAGCAAAAGGGGAATGCCAGGAAGAGCTTTGTTTACTAAAAAGGTTGGATGCCAAAGCCACGATAGCCACTGCCTTTTTGGGTCTGGTTACCATAGATTGGTCTACTTTGCAGTAGACAAAATTAAGGCACTTCCTAAATCTGCATTTATGTCTCTGGGATTCTGCCACTGTTCAAAAAAGAAAAAAAGCTTAAATAAATAGAACAAACAGAGCTGGACAGTGTTTTACAATTTGTGTTCAGTCTCCCCAAAGTCTTTGAGTGACTGTCACAACCCAATATATCCAATGATGGGGAAAAAACCATCCTCATTTAATCCAAAAATGTACCCATAAACTTCCCATTTATACACAAAGAGGGGGATAAGCATCCATTCATCACTGTGTGGTGTCGTAGTTAGAACTCAGGCTCTGTAGTCAGATTGCCTGAGTACAAATTCTGACTCACCACCTTTTTAGTTACTTCTTAGCCTCTCTAGGTCTCAGTTTTCTAATCTGTACCATGGGGTGAGGGCAATGCCTCCTATGATTGTAATGATTAACTAAAGTGTCTGGTACATTTCTAAATTCTAAGTAGAGACTAGTTATGATTAGTCATTCATTTGGCAAATATTTATTGAATTCATTCTGTGTGGCTGACCTAGCACAGATGATTAAGGCATGGCCCTAGCCCTTCTTACTTTCAGAAACGTAGACACAGATGAGCACAAATTCTATTATGAAGAATATTATAATGGTCTCTACAAAGGGGAAGACCAGAGGAGAGGAGAGGAAGGCATGGGAGGAGGGCAAGAGAAAGCTCCAGGGAGGAGGTTGCTGGCTTTTGCCCAGCATCTATTGCATTTCTATACGACACAAAACAAACTTTGTGGAATATTTTGCCCAAAACATGATTTTAATATAAAAATATTTAAAATGCATATATATATATATTTAAAATACCTTTATCCTTCTCAATTAAATTGTAAACAAATAGTACTAACCACCAGAAAAGGAGAGTACACAGAGCTTTTTGATGATCAGGAGGAGAGGTAAGCACAAACTCCTTGTCATTGGTAGTGTTCTTTGCTGTGAGAACTCTCGATTATCTCTGGGTCCTGGAGAGCCGTTAGGTGTGGACTGAATCTGACATTCTGAACTGGTTTCCTAAGTCAATATCACCATTGAAAGGAAGCCATTGATCAACCAAGTGAAGCTGCTAAAAATGGATTCCAGCCAGGGAAAAATTCACTGTGGAAGCTGTGAATGTAACTGACCTGTCTTGGCAAGGCTCGGTTCTTTGTGATTCGACTGGGCAAGAGCTAAGGGCTGCTGGCCAAACCCCAGGCAATGGTAAGTAATCTGGCTCACCAGGCTCCAGATCCCCAGAACCTACGTGGGGCAGAGTAGAGAGCAGGAGAGAGAAGTGGGTCTCACCAGGACCCACTGGGCCAAGATGCAGTGTGACAAGGCTCGGTGGCCTTCCACACACCCTGGCTAATTCCAGCCTCCCTGGAAGCATGACAAAGTGAGAAGCTGGTGGTGGCTCTGCCTCATTTCTGCCCTCCTTTCTTGCTTAGTGGCTCATCACACTGTGATGGAGATGAACAATGGGGGGAGGGGCTAGGAAGCCACCGTGTTAGACAAAGAATGAAACTGTGCATCGGCCAGATCCACACCAATTATGTCTGAATAAACAAATCCACAGTGCAAGCTAAGAGCATTCCCTCCCCACCCTACCCCATTTTAAATTTGTTTTTATCTTGGTCTGGAAAGTTGGACCTATTCCCTGTACCGTTCTGGTACCCAGATGGCCTGTTTGAGTAAGCAGTGGGGAAGAAGGTCAATAAAACATCAGCATGCGGAGTCTCTGCGAAGGTCAGTCCTGCATAAAATATACCCTGACAACCTGAGGGCAAGTTTAAAATGGTGCTTTACAACAGGATGGGGATGGGGGCCGGACGGAAGCCACCTTCTCACAATTACTGCAAAATTGAGTTCTGCACCACCCCCAAGTATATTTTACTGGGCTCCTGTAGTGGTCCTTTAAGAAAAGTTTTCATTACACACACAGGAGTGCTCATGATCCAAGTGAGGGGGATTTTAGGAGGATCTGTCTTAATATACAAATACCTGTCACATTAGGGGATTTTTCAAAAATTATCAAATCCAGTTTCCCTAAACAGAAACACAATGGCTATTGCAGTATCTCAATTCTAACCCATTGAATAAGCACATTCTCTTTATTTCTCTCTCTCTCTAGATAGATAGACAGATATAAAATATCTGTTATATGTAATAGATACAAAAAGTATATAGTCTATTTATAGTCTCCAGATATGATTGAATAGGATACGATGTGACCGCTGAACTAGGCATATACCTTTGGGTTTCTACCTGTAAGATTCATATTCTTGAGAGGAATTTCTCAATTATATTTGGATTATGCCTCTTTAACGAATAAATATAAAAGTAGATAATGTGCCTACAGTTATTAGAAATTTTATAAGCATTCTGTTTCCCTCTTTCCTTAGTAATATTGATGGAAAACCCAAGATCACTCCTTTAATGCAAAAAGTAGAAAGAAAGTCCATTTCACTTGGGGAATGTATTCAAATTGGAGACGAATACTGACACAAATATTCTTGAAGATTGATCCAGGTTGAAGCGTGTTGTGCATGGGTTTACTGTTCAACTTGCAAGTAATTTGTAAAGCCAGAGTCAGTTTTGACTATGAAACATTGTATCACTGTGATTGGAATCAATAGTTCTTTCACTGTCATTTGTCACATATTTACAAGCTTGAAAAATAGTTCATTTTGTCCTCATCTCATAACTCAAAAGATTGAATCAGAGCCCTGGAGGGATCTGCCAACAGGACACATTCATTACCGATCACCCATCTTGGTGAGGTTATAATCACAACCACACCAAAAATAGAATATAAATAAAAACTAAAGTACTACTCATTTGATACACTCTTAAATATTTTCAGCTTCAAATATTTAAAAGTCTGCTGGGAGATTTCAATCACCTTGGTGACCTACCTCAGTGGCCACAAAGAGAAAATTCATTGTAGCTGATTTTCCCATCATACTCTCAAAACAGTCAAAGGCATCATTTTTTTTTAAATGAAGAAAAATCAAAATCTAGAGTTAATGGTCCAAAAATTTCATAAGGTATACTTCTTCCAGTTATCTTGCATATAGTTCATAAATGATCTTCTATTCCCATGAAAGATTTGTAGAACACATTTAAAGATAATGCTTTCAATTTTAAGATAAAAGATTTATGAAAGATAAAACTTGTGTCTATGAAATCACTAATCCCAACTCTCTAATATTTCATATGGAAAGCTTCATAAAATGAAAAGACTGCCTATAAAGTTGTACTACACCTGCTGTCAGAGACAATCAGTAATAGAATTGCAAAGTGAATATTGAAAAGGATGTGAGACATGTGCACTTTGGGTTATAATAATGTATTTTAAGTCCCCTTCACTTCACTGTTGTATTGATAAAATATTAATGGTTGATGTACTGAGGGGACCAATTCAGATTCTTTAAAAAGTCCCCAGCTACTAACAAATGAACACATTATTCATCAAATTTAGTGGCTGAAATAACCCCAAATCCTAGGATTGCAGCTAGTTTCTTCAGTCATTTTCCTAACTAAATTCAACCTATGGGTGAACCCATTTCCCAAGTCTCACCCTAAAGCAACCTAAAAATTCCAGATTACCTTCCAAATGCTCAGTTGAGTCGTTCTTTATAGATATAACCTGACATTTCTTTTGTTAGTACAAGGCTGAAAACTGATGTTATGTATCAGTCATTTCCTTCCTAAATCCCTTTAATGTGTAACTTTAATATTTAGGTTCTATGAGTTTAATATTTATTTCATGATGTGACATCACTTCTGCCATGTACCTCCTCATGAAGAGGAAGGCCTGAACTTGAACGTATATGCATTAAACAGAGTTTGTGATGTCTGCCCTCTACCCATCTTCTTTTAGAAAGAAAGAGAATGAGTGGTGGCACAGGAGACATGCATCCTCTGCCCCTGCAGCCTATGGGATTAGGGGTGGTTCAGAGGGGCCCCATCCATGAACTATGTGTCCTGGCTCAAAAGTGAGCTGGTTCCATTATTTGAACCAAGAGATAGAATAAGAAGTTGCAGTGGGGTGTGTGCTAGAGGTAAAAGGTTTCTTAGGAATATGGCTTGTGCAACCATTATTGGCCATGTGCAAAATGAGAACTTACCCCCAGAAAGAGAAAAGAAAGCAGCAGGTAGGAGAGAAAAGGCTGGTCCGGGAGTAGCCCTGGTTCTGGCCCTTTAGGAGGCATAGTTGTTCAGCCTGGATCAGGTGCCTGTGAAACCTGTTGGAGCTGGTTTGAGTGAACTTCTGTCCCTTGAAACTTCAAAAAAAAAAACAGAACGAGATGTATTGAATGCTGTGTCTAAGTTAGAGCTAACTTCTCAAGACCTTGGACATTGTGCCATTCATTCCATGCTAATGACTTGCTTATTGAAGGATTGACGCATTTTGAAGTTTAGTTTTGGTGCCCATCTTTGGAGCTCTTAAAATAGGCATAACCAATAGATACATTACTGGCAAAATGGATAAGCGGATGTGCTGAGATAGGCTGGGGATTGTGTTAATAACCTAACAAACTAAGTGGAAGCCTCACATATTCTACTGATAGAGGTACCTTACTTATAATTTGGGGACAGGAGTATAGGGAGATGACACAGTTTGAAGAAACACTATTTTGAGTGGCGTCTAAGAAGAGGAAACTTTGTCCTCTTGGGGCTAAAAAAGCATAGGACAGAGTCAATTAAATCTGGGGTTGACTTTTGACTCTGCCATTAGGGCTATGTGACCTTGAACAAGCTACGATGTCTCTGCGTCTCCACTGTATTTGTAAAATTGTGATAATACTTTTCTTACAGAGTGGTTAGGATTAAATAAGATAATATATGCAAAAAGGGCATTGGATAGATAAGTAAATATCTTTCTCCTTTTGTAAGACTTAAGGAAAGTGTTTATTGTCATAATCACTGAAGCTTATTTTTCTGTCAGAAATTATTGAGGAACTCATCACATGTGCTATTTAAATATATAAATGTTTTTTATATAGGAAACTCAGGGAATTTAGTAAAAATCCTTTCTGGTTCACAAATCATTTCTGAAAGCTGGTTTGGAGGCAAATATTAATACATCCATCCATTTACTGATCAGGAAACAAGTTTTTCAGGATAACCAGATAGCACTGACAGACTTAAAAATGAAGCTTTACATAATTTGGGGTAACATGACAAACACTCCGAAGTCTAGTAGGGAGACCTGTGATTGTTACAAACCAGAACCACTGGTAGACTATTTAATTGTGTGGCTGTGGGATCTGATAAAGTCTTTGTTGTTTTTGTTCTGTCAGCAAGCTCAAATGTTCAAACAATCACTTTCCTATGAAGATATCCTTGAATGGTTTTTATTATGCAATTTCAAAACTACATGTATGCTTACCTACTCAAAAAGGGCATTAGGCTGTGATCATTACTAATACTTTAAGCTTATCATGACTATTTCTGATATTAATCTATAGATGTACTAATTTCTCATCTGTCACTCTAAGCAGCTGAATCTCTCACTAAGACCAAACCCGTTTCATTTGTGAAGACAGGCAGAAGATTACTGCTGAATGTATATATTTCTTTGTCCTCTATTCCCAAATTTCATCATTATAGTTAAATACCCAAATTGCTTTTGATATTTATATCTGTGCACATGAGAACATTTTAACTAACAGCTGAAATTATATATATATGATGTGATGCTCATTACTTACTGTTCCTTTTGCCTTTCTAACTTGCTGCAGCCTCTTTCTATAATCTAATTTTTTTCTGGGACAAAAGTCAGAGAACTAACAAGAGCATAATTAAAAAAAAAAAAAAAAACTAACAAAGGAAATAAGGGAGGGCACCCGAAGAGAACATGTTCATAAATGCCAGATATATTTTTATTTGTGGGAATTATGTGGAGAAACTTAATGATATCTCCCCAAAATAAGTAAACAGTGTAACAATATGAAGCATCAGCATGAAAGAAATGAGGTTGACTATGCAAAAAGATGATCCACCCTACAAAATAATTGGAAAATAACTGGATGAGCAAGTGTCAAGTTTAGTCCATGGAACATAGGTCAATCTCAGAGAGGCCAGATTAGAATATGATCAAATAAGAAAAAGTATAAAACAAAATGAGCTGAATGTTACCAACAAAAGAATTTGTGGATTGAAGGAAGATATACCCAAGAGGGGAGAAGACAGGGATGAAGATCTTTTATCATATTTTTAGTATGGTACACTAGCAAGAGTGCGCTGACGGGAGTTCTTTTTTTTTTTTTTTTTAATATAATTTATTTATTTATTTGTTTATTTATTTATTTATTTACTTATTTTTTTATTATTATTTTTTTAAATGTCAACTTGTTTTATTTTATTTTTTCCCCCAGCTTTTCTTTATTGATTATATTGTTACAATAGTTCCAATTTTCTCCCCTTTACTCCCCTCCACCCAGTATCTCCCTCCCCCAGCAATCCCCCCCCCAAGTCCATACCCATGGTTCGTAAAAAATAACTATCCCTCCCTCTCAGATATTAAGACCCTTTGTAATCTTGTAAAGGACAATGGGCGAAGGTCTCAAGCTCCTCTAGCTGCTTCAAGCTGGACATGGTCGTCGTCCTACCTACCCTTGGGTCCAGAAATCCCTAATAAGAGTGGGGGTGTGGAGGGGAGGGTGGCCTTCCCACATGGGGAAGGATCGTGCAGACTCCAGGTCAGTTGGCTGTCTCCGGACACCGGCGTGCTTGGTTTAGCAGGCTGGTGTCCTTGTTGTGTTCTGGGGGCAACAGATTTGGCAAAAAGGGTTAAAAGACATCATTCAATCCATAACTACTAGATGACAAAAGGCAGGGATTAATTTTTCAATGTTCCTCATTAGGAGAAAAAAAAAGGGGGGGGGGGCTTCTTTGGAGGAAGGTGTGCTAGGCACATCTCGCCTGTCCAAAACCCTTTTGCCCATTATATTTAGTTTGGGCTGAGGGAAATAGTTTATGTTTCCCCCCTCTCAGAGCTCTGGACCCTTTCTGTCCAAGCCATTAGGATAGAAAAGAGAAACCAGTTTTAAAGTGAAGCCCACAGACCACCCCATTCTTCACCAACCCAGTCATTTAGTGCAGCCAAACTGTTGAGTCTCAGGAGGCAGCGCTGCAGAGAGGATTAAGTGAGGCTTATGCGTACAGACAATCACTCAGGTATGGAGTTCTTTTCTTAAATTCATTCAACAAATGTTATGGAGCCCAGCCTACACACTGCTAGGCCCAGAGCCAGTGCAGAAGCCAGTGAATAAGCTCTCTGTGTTAGCCAAGGCTTTTACTCCTTGGGACCTAACATTCTCTCACATACCACTTGGCTTTATATTTACTTTATTCTACTTCCTCTGAAGTAAAATGCAAGTGTTATAAAGATTGGGATTTGTGTCAGAAGGTATCAGTTCACTGCTATATCCCTATTGTCTAGTATAGTGCCTGGCACATGCTAGTGCTCAGTTAATTTGGTGAATAATGAATCAGAAGTAAACAAACAAGCAAGGATGTTAAGAGAGCTATAAAAAAGATGAAGAAAGCATCCATAGGATCCTTCCCTTTGCCCACATGAGACACTCATGACCATCTCATTTTGGTGCACATCCTTCCATCCACAAAAAGGTGAATGTTGTCGTCCTGTGCCTTCTATTTCACAAGCAGCTTTTTCTTTTTAACTTAACAATACATTGCTATCTATTCCATAATGTAACTTTATATTGGCCACATAGTATTCTTTTATTTGGTTCATGTTACATATTCAAACAATTGCCAATAATAAACATTTAACCTGTTTCTATTATGTTGTATTATAGACAGTGCTATGTTGAGTCTCTGAAAACAAGTTTCATAACATATTTGCTTGATAATCATCCTTAGAATTAATTCCTAAAAGCAAATTTACTAGGTTAAAAATTTATATATTTCGACTTTGATACATATTTTCAAATCAAGCTCCAGAAACATACAGTTTATACTTCTAACACTAGAGAAATAAAGCATGCATTTCCTCTACTTTTGGTATTAGCATTCTTTTTTATGTTTGCCAATATGATACTTTATCACTGTCTTGATTTAGATTTCTTTGATTTCTATGGAGGTTAGACATCATTATATATACATATTAGCTATTTGTATATGTATATATGTGTGTTTGTGTGCAATGCTTATTCTTGTCTTTTACTGATTCTTCTAATATAATCAGACAATATTTTAAAATATACTATTATGAAATCTGCAGCTTACCATACGGGCCCATTCAATATAGAAGGCCTAAAAACATGGTGTGTTTATTTAAAAAAAAAAAGTACAAACACAGATTTACAGAGTAAGACAGCATTACATTAGTCATTTGGTAGTAGCTATGTACAGGATGGGGCTAAAGTAGGTTTAGAGTTGTATGGAAAATAATACAATAATTACTAAATAATAATACAAGAACAAACTCTGTTTTGCATACTCATACTGCAAACCTACCTTTGCCCCACCATGTATTTCCCGAGAACTATTACATTCTTACTTCAAATAGCTATCTACTTGAATTTAGCCCTTGGTATTTAGCACAGTATGCACTAGACTAAGAAGTGATGGCAAGGCCATAGCAACCCTGGAACAGCAGGGACGTGATACCAGCATGCTGGGGTGAGATTAAAGAACAGCTCATGTTCATGGAGAGCACCTAGGATATCATTTCTTCAAGGACGTGGTCTTCAAGCCCCTGGGCCACCACTCACCTCAAACATTCTGGACAAACTTGGAAGTTGTGTGTTGCCAGATACTCCTACTAACTGCGAGGTCCAAAAAGGCTCCATCTCTTTCAAACTGCAGCTTTTGGCCAATTTGGGAGCAGCGGCAGCGAAACTCATTTATGCTGGTCCCATGTGGCTGTCTGGTATGGATTGTTCAAATCTCTCAGTCCCACCAGAAAACCCGTAAGCCTGATGTTAAGTTGTCTCCTGTGTGCCATTCTGGCTCATATCATTTTGCTCAGGCTGTCATCCTTCCTTCTCAGTCCTTAGAGGACTAGATAAAAGGCCCTCTTGAAGGACATACACAATCCCTACATATCCCAGCAACATCAAAATCTTGCCGTAAGAAGCATTATCCTTTATTCGTATACCTCCTCTCCAACTAGAGTGAAGAGATGAGCCATGAACCATGGCTGGAAGCTCACACATTTCTATTCTGTCAAACCCTAAGGGAAGCAAACTTTGGAGCTGAAATTGCCTTCCTTTTCTTCTCCTACTGCTGTACTTCCTCTCTTCTGTGGGTGCCTCCTGCCTCCTCCATCTCAGGCCCAAAGTCCTGTCACTAGAGAAACACGTACTTTCATCTGAACAATTAAGATTCCCTGGAACCGACATTCATACTTTTCTCCAAAATGCACATTTCCAAACTTGGCTAGATTTGTGTGTGGATTTTCTAAATAGAAACTGATGGAAATGCATTGAAAATGTTTAAATTTTGCTAGCAGATTATGAATAGGATTTTTGGATGCCTTTAATAAACTAGATCTGAGAATTTTCTTTTACTTGTTTTAAATGTGGACCAAGGAGTAACGATCCACACAGTTTCACCCCAAAATTTGGGCATGAAAAGAATGTTTGGTTGTACATGTTTTTCATATATGAATTAGAAGTTCATACATATTTAGACTAAATATAAATATGGCCATTTTTTTCAAAATAATAGATATACATTATATACAAAGTATATATAAGATACCTATATCTTGGAATAAAAAGTAGACATATATGTGCTTATTTAATGTTTAATTTAACGATTTAATAAAATCAACATGAAAGTGTGTTATTCAACTTCTTCTATATATATTTTATGTCCACCACTCCCCACTTTTGGTATTCTTTCTGTGAGACAGTAAAGCTCTGTAGGGTTTTACTTGTCATCATTTCAAGATCATATAGGCATCTGAACCAAAGCTATTATTAAAATTGCTGAAGATGTCCTCTAGCATCCTCTTGCAGAATCAAAGACTCATTTCCCTTTCCTGTAGATGCTTGTTCCTTATTTGGAAGCACTCAATAATAAAGCAGGAAGCGGTAAACGCAGGCCCTTCTGAAGTGACTGAGCAGTGTTCAGTCTGGTGGCAAAATAAATAAATAAACAAATAAATAAATAAAATTATGCTGAGGATGAGACATACTTTACATATACACTCAGGAAGCAGAGAAGGCTATGCACGCTGGGACTTCATAACAAGGCACAAAGTAATGTGTCTTTCTATCTAAAAGGATGGGTTTGCCCTGCTTAGCAAGCAGCCACACAACAGGAAGGAGCAGCCTGAAGAATGCCAGTCGGGTTGCCACAGGAGTGCTGAATGTCTTCATGCTGTCTGGGGCCCTGAGGCGAGTCTTTCAAACATCACAACGGTAAAGCCCAGGTGATTCTTTCTGAGGGTTGCAGCCAGTGTCTACGCCAGACCTCTCTCCTCTTCTTTGCCAGTGGGTCTGGACTCACATTCTCAGTCCTGGAGGTGCCCTCTTGCTTCTTTGTGGATGCTCTGGCTCAGTTTCAGTCCTTCCTCTTTCATAAAGCCTTCCCTGGAGGCGGCTTGGCAGGGGAAGCAGGTGGGATTTAGGGCCAGAGAGAACGACCGTGGCCTCTGCCATGCACTAGCTCTGTGGATTTAGTCAAGTATCCTAAGGTCTCCAGCCTGTAAAACAGAGGAAGTGTAATACCCATTTCTTAGGGTGGTTGTACATATTATTAGGTAATGTTGAATCGTCAGGATCTAAGCTGAGGTTCATTGTACTATTTTCTCTGCTTTTATGTATGTGTGAACATTTCCATAATAAAAATCACTTCATAAAAGGGAATGCATATAAAGTGCCTAGTACATAGTAGGTAATTTTTGCTCCATCTTTCTTCTTACTCAGTCTCCGCTCTTTCCTCTTCCACATAGCTTTTATGAGGATTGTTCCTAGCCTTCAGTTCTGTATGTCTCAGGTAGGGCATGATGGAAGGATACTAGGATCTCAGAACTGCCACATCCTCCCTCAGATGCTCTTTGGTGAGGCCCCGAAGGAAGACCTAGCAAGGTGGATACCATCGGGCAAAGGAGCCCTTACTATATGCAGAAGTTCTAAAGCCGGGCTCCAGTGTGAGTGTCCCATGGGACTGGCCCAGCTCTGGGGTCTGTAGGGCTTCTTTCTCACAGGCCAGAGGCAAACTTAAAGCCTCGGCCAGCTGAGTGAGTTCTTGATATTTGCTTTGGGCCATCATCCTAATTTTGCCCCCGTAGATACTTCAGTTCTCATAACGAGGAGAGATAAAGGGAAGGGAGGGAAGAAGGAAAGAACTTTTCCCCACGGCCTGAAGCAGAGCCCATCTCAGCTGCTTACTCCCTCCTGCTGTCCCAACAGGGAATAGTGCCTGGTTCTCGGAGACCATACTTTCAGGGAACGAATCAGAAAACGGAAGTGTGTGGGAGCCTTGAGGATAACAGAGCTAACTCTTCAAGGGCTCCTGAGTTTTAGTCCTCTTTTCCTCAATTTTTGTCTTCGTAGTGGCCCAGGAAAAATTCTCATTGTTTATGCTCTCTTCCTGGGTGGAGGCAGCTCACAAGGGGATGGCAGTGGGTGGGAGCTTAGGGTAAAATGATTCATTTGCTGTCAGAAACCAGGGAGGAAACCTGATGGGTAGATTAAAAGGGCTCTAATAAGGAATTTGACTCCATCTTTTGAATTTTTGACTGCAGAGAGTCAAAAAATCTTAAGCCTTACCTCTCTCTTCTTCTGCTCACACCAGGAAAAGCCAAGAAATCCTCATGCCATGTTGGTATCAGAAGACCAAAGCATATAGTCTCCTGCTCTCCTTTCGGAACACTGGCCTTGGCACCACCTCCCGCCCATCATAATACCTTCAGCCTGTCTCCCTCCCTTGGTCTCCCAAGTCATTTTCAGACCAGTTTGAGAGCCCTTTCCTGCTCTCCCAGAAAAGCCTCGATTATATAAATAACTAACCTTTCATACCCTCTCGGTGTGTGTGTAGTAGCATCAACAGTCTCGACATTTGTACCAAATACTATTTTCTAAAGGGTGGCTTCCACAAGAATAAAAGGGAGTCATGGGAAATATTAGCATTCGTTGTATCTGGGTAATGAGATTATGAGAGATTTATTTTTCTTTTTTTACATTTCTGTAAAGGTCCAGGTAGTAAGTATTTTAGGCTTTTTGAGCGTACAGTCACAGCTATTCAATTCTTCTCAACACTTAACCAGTAGTGTGAGAGCAGCCACAGATAATGCTAAACAACTGGGCATGGCTGTGTTCCAATAAAACTTTATTATAAAGTTTGGTAGCAGGCCAGGCTTGGCCTGCAGATAATAGTCTGCCAACTCCTGCTCTGATGTTTCTATACTGAAGTCTACTACTTGCATGATTAAGAAATATAGACATAAAAATAAAAAAAATTGGGACACATTGGTAATCTTAGTTAAGACCTAATGGTTGGCACTTTTGGGGGGTGGGATAAAAGGAGGCAGTAAGAGCTGACCCTCTTCTTATCTTTGGTTTCTTAAGGTGCTGTCTTATAGAGAGAGGAGTCTTGGAGTCTTAGGTTGCCCTGCCCCTCCCCTCAACACTGAACATCTGACCCTGCTAAGATTAATAACAGCCTCAGAAAAACACCTTCCAATCTAGTATGAAAATGCACATCCTAAAAGGAATCCATCAACCCAAGCCCTCTAGTAGCAATAAAATAACTCTGAAAACCTTGGATAAAGCTTCTCAGAAATTCAACATGGTATTATTAAATGATCCTGACTTGGTTTTCCTTTTCATTTAGATTTGGATATTCTTGATTTGTTTCTGCTGACAGGGCTGGGACCTTTTAGGATAGTGCAAGGGGGCAAGGCAGCTCCAGAAAATCCTACCTTCTACCCAGCAACTCTAAGCAATTCTTAACCATGGTGCCTATTTTACTGAGGAAAAATACTGATTGGATTCCCAGAGTGCTGCCTTTGGCCCTGGTCACATTCACAACACCGCCCCCCCCCCCCCAACTGTTTCTTCTAAAGTGTGTCTGTCTAATCAGCAGGTTTGCTGTGAAGGAAACACCAAGTGCGGCAGAAATTGTCTTCCTATGGGGAAAACAGTGGGAGAGCAGGTGCTTGAATGTGGGAATGTCAGAGCTCAGAGTGGAGGCAATTATTGTCCCCCATGTCGCTCAGCGAGGAAGAGAAATTAGCAAGGAAATGGAAGGCAGGCAGCTGCTCTCCCCTGAGTGTCACGGGCAGCTGTGAGCAGCGGGCGCTCCGTACACCTGGGCACGCGTGGCCTGTGCCGGCGCCAGCCATGGGGGCCAGTGCTCAGGACTCTGAGGTGCGCTGCAGAGGCCTGTCCCCGGAAGGAGCTGGAAGGAGACCGATCCCTTCTGGAGTCCTTGAAGGAGCTGCAGGTGAAACCAGGAAGATGGTGCTCATGCGTCTTCCCCAGCAGGGACATTTTTCAAAATCAAAATTAACTCAGAAGAATAACATTAGATCCCCTCCTCATCTTGGCACTCATTTGTCCAGGCTCAATTTTTGCCCAAATCAAATGATAAAACCGATGGTGGTTTGTTCAACTTTTTATGAGCTTTGCCCAAAGATGGGGCCCAAAACAGCTTATCTGGCGAGAAAGGGAAGGGCTTTAATAGGATGACCTTCACACATATCTCCCTCAGGACAGGACACGCTATTAATTCAGCCTGCCCAGGGCATATGCTACCAAACCCAGCTAGACCTGGGTGATACAGGGTACAAGCTTCTTTGGAGCATTTCTGTGTGAGGACACCTGGTCTCCCTCTGCCCTTTGCACTGTGTGGTACGGGAAGGGTTAAAAGATTCTAACACAGGCCTGAGAGAAGGGACACTGTATTGGCCAGAGGAAACGAAATTTTTAAGGCGGGCACCTGCCATTTCTGTGTGGCCAGGCAATCCTCTGCTCACCTTTAGGTTTCCAGAGCTCATTTGTTTCAGAGGCAAAAAAGAGAACCCCACAGGGGCCTGCAGGGCTTAGTTTCCAAGTATGTTAATGAGTACTTTACCTTGCAGCAAACAAACCTGCAGATCTCAGTGGTTTTACAAGATATACATTTTCCTCACATCTGCAAAAGTCCAATAAGATGTGTTTGTCTGGAGGTGGCTTTGCTCTACATGGTCACTTGTGGCCCCTGCTTTTGTCCCTGGGTCTCCGAGTCTTCCAGTTCCTGACAGGTGGGGAACAAAGCAAGGGGAAGGCATATCTACTTCATATCCACTCAGACCCCAGAGGGACACACGTCACTTCTGACCACATTCTGTTCATGAAAATTAGTTGCACAGGCACACCTGGATGCCAGGAAACTGTGACACATAGTCCCTTGCTGGGCGGCCACTTCCTAGCAATAAGCTAATGCCATGTATAAGGGATGGACAGCTGGCTGTCGGTCCCTGCCCAGCTCTTCAGCCCCTCCCAGGCTGCCTGTGATGCTGCCTGCCGCACACACCCAGGATGACTGTTCCTGAGAGAGTGCTTCATTTTATCCACCACTGTCCCTCTATTAGTATCAGTCCCTCAGGAAGCATTTTTGCAAATGCTTCAATCTAAGCTAAAGGAAGATATGGTACAGGGACTCAGAGTGGGGATTTTTGGTAGGAAGGTCAACCTGGCTGCTTTAACCGAAGGGTGAGAGAGAAGGGAGGGTTCATGGTCACCTGTGTGAGAGGTGCAGCCTCACAGCCTGAGGGATGTGACTAGCAACTGGCTTGGTGAACAGAACTCTGTTCAAAGTCATTGCTCAGAGCAAGACTATCAGTTTCCATTGTTTTTCACTGAGCATGCGTGATCAGGTAAACATTTTAAAGAAAATTGTAACAATCTGGATTTCAATGGTGCCAGCCTAGCTCCCAGTTCCTTCTAACCCAGTAACAGAATTCTTCTGGTACGTTTATCTTTTATGCCTTTCCTCCTGCAAGTTCTCTTCTAGGGTCTTTACATTTCTAGAGCATTTTAAAATTGTTTGTAATTTTTTTTGACTTTGTTCTATTTTTGTTCCTCAGAAAACTCTTGTGGACTAGGAAGTACAAAGAAAGCTTGAATGACACAGGGTATGTGATGTCACAGGGGCAATTCAGTATAGCACTGTTACCCAGATGTTCCAAATGTCCTAATGATCTACATTTAAGAGGACAGGGGGACATTTTCATCTCTTTCATAGTCCATCTTACACAAAGAATTTTTTTTAAAGGACCTTCTGAATATCAAGCAATGGCTCATCCACCTGCCTCCCATTTCACCTTCTCCCTACAAACCCTTGGACAGCAGTGCGTCACAAAAGTTTTCTTCACACCAGTGTGACTAGAGTGACTCACAGCTTAGCTTGGCACATACACCTTCATCAGTGTAGAAAGAGAAAGGATTCTCACAAATCACCATCTGCATGGTCCCTGGCTCCAAATCCTTATCAGTCAAGACACCTCAGCAGCTTGTGATGGATTGGGGCACTGAGCACATGCAGGGTGCCGTGTCCCTTCATGGCAGAGAATTACCACTCTCTACCAAAAAGTTTAAGTTCCACTACAGGCTTTCCCTAGGGGGAGATGCAGTTTCTGCTCCTAACATGCTGCCCACAGCAGCCTTTTTTATTCTGCATCTTTAGACTCAAACACGGGAGAAACAGCCTAACCGAAGGTGCACAGCACAGACTGAAAAAGACGCTCTCTGTCACGCAGTAGCTGTGTGATCTTGGACAAACTCCTTAACTCTCCGTTCCTCAATTTCTCATCTGTAACATAACCTGCCTTACAGAGTTGTTGTGAGGATTAAATATGTTAACAATATAAAGTACTTTGCCTGGGATGTAATTAGCACAACATAAGCCTTTGCTGTTTTGTAATGCACAGCATACCAACTAGTGGTAGGAAAGCAGTCAGATTGTCAGGAATTCTTCCTTGGCCTTGCATACTTTCTAAAACCCATATCCTGGTTGGGCTCACTTAGGGTTAGTCCTCTCCAGGGAAAGAGCAGTAAATGGGAGTAGAAATTGTGCTAGCTGAATGGCTGACTTGCTCCAATACCGATCCTTTGGCTTCCTCAGAACTTACTGTTCAAATCAGGCTAGTTTTGAGCATCCAAAAGTGTTAAACGAAGTGGGACACTGTGGCAAGAGTGATAAATAAACCAGGGATGCCTTAAACAAACCAGGACATACACCCATGTTCACACAAATGAACTGCAGAGTCGAGGCTGGGCCATTGGGCTGCTGCAGCACTATGGCAATAATATGACATTTAGTGCAGCACTTCACAGTGTATTAGGCCCTTAGGCATATTGTTGGCGCCTTTCAACATCCTCATAAAGTAGATTTCATTACTTTTCCCATTTTACAGATAAGAAAACAAAGGATTATTAATGTGCAAAATTATAACAACAATAAAAGCTGCATTCTTTCTATTCTGACATGTTATTGTTCCCTTTATTCTGAGAGCTATACCCCCTCCCCCCCCAGTTTCTGAACATCTGAAATAACTTTGGGCAACTTTTTGGCTGAACTGTCTTGTCCATGTGCTTTCCGGTTTCCCATCGCTCATCTGGTCTCCTCCTAGGTTTGTGCTCATGAGACGGGCACAAATTAATTTCAAAGATTTAAAAAATTGTTATTTATCTTTTCTCTGTGCCATTATGTAGGGGAAAATGGCTTTTGGGAAGAAAAAGCTGAAACTCTGGCTCTGTCAGTCTTTAGCTGTGCCATCTGGCTCAAGTCTCCTACATTCTTCATGCTACAGATCCTACACCTGTATACATTCCTGGGATTGCGAGAATTTCCTCATCTGTAAAATGGGCATCATAACACTTGTCTAGTTTTTAGAATGAAATGAGCTGTTTTAGGGAAAGAACTTAGCAAATAGTAACTGCTAAACAGCAATTATGATTACTATTTTAATTATTACCATAGACATAGAAGAATGGTTTCTGAGACAGATGAACAAATAGAAAAGCAAATGATCAGCAACCAGGAAGCCTAAAAGAAAATGTTCTATGCCTTCCTATCTAAAAATGTATCTTATACTTGCACAGGTATGCAAGTATGCAAAGATGCATACACAGGGTTTTCATCATTATATTGCTTGTAAATGCGGAACACAGGATATCTTTGACTTCAGCTAATTGATCATGATAAGTCTAGTATTGCATTAGATGAGCAGTTTTCTTGCTTTATATAAAACACTCAGGGTCTGGTGACCAGAAGTCACATTTAATCACCAGAGTAGAGTGTTGCAGCCCCATGAAGCCCTGTACCTGAGCCAGAGTGCACACTCAGGGCACCTGGAATGAAGTGGAGTTTGGGTCACCTAGAAGGAAGAAACTACACACACAACTAAAAATGTGTACTATAAATCCCCCTCTGAGACTTCTCTGTCATAACAGTCATTGGAAAACTATGACAACTCACTACAGGCAGGACTGCTACCACCAGATTCCTCAGGAATGAAGATTTAGGTCACCCCACCAGACAAGGAACACCTGTAGTCAAGGGACAACTCTGCCAAGGGCAAATAAATGTGGAATGAGTAATAGGAGAAAGTAGTTACAAATACCAGTGTAACCATGTGACAAGTTGCAGAAACAAAGATTGTAATAGTTATGAGCATTTCTCCCATATTTTGATATAAATGCATTTGCATCTATATTAGCCAATTTGTCTTTCCCTTTCCCATTTCTCTAACATAAGATGTGTTAATATAATCTCATCAAATGAAAAAAATCATAACTATGTGAGATATTGAATGCTGGCTAAACTTATTGTGGTAATCATTCCATAATATATACATAAATCACAATGTTTTATACCTAATGCTAATACAACATTATATGTCAGTTATATCTCAATAAAACTGGAAAAAAAAATGTGTCCACAGTACTTAACCTTATAGCTCCGCATGTAAATTACAGACTATCTAAAAAGAAGTGTGACTGAGGAAGAAAGAACATCAGCCAGATACAAGTGAAATGACTTTCTGTCTTCTTTTGTGGAGAGGGTTAGCATTTGTGATTGGATGATGAATAGTTGCACCATGTTAAGTGTAAACAAGATTTTGTTGTTGCCTTTACTTAGAAGTTATGTGTAGTGAAAGAAAAGTGTGTGGAAGTCATGTTGAAAGGAGTGCTAAGCTGGAATTGCATTTCCCATAATTATCTTTCCTGTATATTTTGGATTACGGTTAGTTACAAGAGATATTTACATAAGATTTTGAAGGTGAAGTTAAACAATAGCCTTTTCCATGCTCTGCAGGTGGCTCATGGGCACTGTGAAAAAGCTTGTACATGTGGTTGCTGATGTATGGCTCACCTTCTCAGTGTGGGGAAGACCCCAGGCCTGCAACTTCTCCAGCTCTCACCTTCCAGGGCCAGGTGTGAGTTCAGTCCCATGGACGAAGGTGCTAGCTTCTGCAGGTCACCTCCCTCATCAAGATTAAGAGTAATCGAGAGATATCATGGGTTCCAGTCTGCTCTTTCTCTCTTATTTCTTTTTCCCACAGCTGCTATCACAGCTGATCTATAGTAACTTCTTCTCAACGTCAGGTATAATAGCCTTGCAGAAACTATGTAATACACATCTTCACCACCTCCCACGATTGTGTAAGGTCTAATCCCTGTTAAAGAGTTTGTAGTCCTGCCGCTCAGAGTGGTTCTGCTTCTCATATCAAACTCTGACTGATACACTATAATTTTACTTTTTATTTAAAATTTGGTAATCTAGATATCTGTTTTTGTTATCTTTTTTAATGACAAAAGATTGATTATGCTGATCTCAGACTTCCCATGGCCATGATTAGCTGAAACTGAGTAGTGGCTACTCCCTGGGATGATGCATGTCTAGTTTGCCACAGTCCCCATATGGCTCTCATTTGTATTTCATGCCTGGTCCCCAAAAGCACTTGAGTTTGTGGCCCCTAAACTGGAGGTATTCTTGAAAGATCTGGTCTGATTTCTATTCACTGGGCATGAGGACTTTATTATTGCCTGACACAGACCAAACAACATTTTCAGGTTGGCTGAGTAGCATGTAACAAAGGTTCCAATACCTCGTTAAAATAATTATTTATTCTTTATTAAATCATTATTTTATCCTCAGTAAGCATAGCATAAGACCCACGTTTTAGTCAATTTCATTCCTTTCAGTTGATAGAGTGGTGGGAAGTGTATTTTTCACAAACTTTGAAGTTGGAAGAGGCTTGAGAAAATCCTCAGTTGACCAGGTTCCAATCATTGTTCCACCATCACTCAGGTTCCTCTGAGACTCTTCTGGGCTCAGAGATGGGGCTGTGGATCTCAGCAGGTGAGGCTTCTTCACTCTGTTCAACAAGAGAAGCTTCATGTTACTTGATTCGCGTTGAGTTTCTGCTTAACTTTCTTTTGCTTTAAAGAGGGACCTTCTCTAACCCTCTCATTTCACAGGTGAAGAAACTCAAGGACAAAGAGTTCCAAAGTTAACAACAAGCTACTGAAAAAGGTGCAATAAGATCTTAGGACTCCAGACTTCTATCCAAAGGTTTAGCCCATTCATCCACTGTCTCAAAAGGCAATCTGATTCGTTGTGCCAAGAAAACTCACATTATATCCCAATACCAGATATATGTGGGGAGATCTGCTTTATGATCACCCGGAAGGGGCTAACCTTAGGATGCTGCTGGTTTCCTTCCAGTTGAACAGGGAGACTCTAATCCCCTGTTAATAGTCCTTTGTGGGTTTTGTACCAGAACCTGAATGAATAAGAAATAGAGAAACATTCAGACGTTATTTGCTTCCCTATTGAACTGAAGCAGTTTATTATTTTTTTTCTTAAAAAAAAAAAAAGAGGCATCTTTTTCCCTTTAAATCCACTTAGACAAAAGCTATATGTTATTGACAGAAGGCTAGTGATATGCATCTCAGGTTTTATATGGGTATTTTCATTTTGTCACATCTAGTTTAAGCCACCAGCCTAATTTAATTACAATTAATGAATCACCATTTACCCTGAGGCAAAACCAGGTTTTCTTGCTGAAGAGGTGTTCAGTGCCTAGCATTCAAATTCATGACCTAGACCTCAAATTAACGGGCTGTCCATTAAGAATGGATGAGTGGCTTTGAAGACTGCATTTATCCGTTGTCGACAGTCCTCTCTTGCAGTTCCCAGCGGTCACTTTGGAAGAGACAATCAGAAAGGGAAGATACTGCAAAAGGATGTGCCTGATAGCTTACCTAGAGCCAAATAAAGTTTCATTAAAGCGTAGTTTTGCCCTTGTGGGGGTGAATCCTATGAAGTGGTAGTTAGAAAGGAATTGGCCTGCTCAGAAACTGGATCCTTCTGTCAGCAGGGAATGCACACATCCTGGGTTCAACCCCTAAGGTCTTCTTGTTGGGAAAAGGCTAATGGAACCCTATACCCAATTTGTTCAGTGAGGATGTTCAAGTACTTACTATGGGTTAAACCTTGAGATATTTAGGTAGTAATACCAAGATGTGTAGTATTAATGTGAACTATAAATATGAGGGATATAGACAATCTTGGGCTGGGATAGGAAGGAGATTTATCTTGTAGAGTTGTCAGTCATGCTGTGTTTGCCAGGGGTGATTGATTATTCAGCTGGCCTAATTGGCTGGCTTGGTGGCCCTTTCTTCCTTTCATTGCTCATTGGCCAAATAGGGTAGAGAGAACAGAGTCATTGCTAGGTAGAGGCGATGGGAGCTGTGCTTCCCTGATAGGACTGCAATGATACAGGATTCAGAGACTAAGATGGGCTGGTTGGTGAGAAGGGGTTGAATAGAAGCATCTCAGGAGGTGCTATAGGGCCCCTGAAAGGTGAGAAGCTCTGTAGGAAGTCATTCCTGGTACTGACTTCAAGATGTGTAAAGGTGATCCACAGCCAGGCCATGGCTAAGCAGGCCACTGGCAGATGGGATTGTGCTGGTCGTGATAGAATGATTGCTGGTTCAGCCTCCCCAGCATCTGCACTCCCATCTGCAGTGTTCATTGAGTACAGGCCATGGCTGCAGTTGCTTTGAGTGGAGCACTGCTCTCTTCCACTCCGTCCTTCACTTGGCCGTCACACCATTTGCCCTTTCATCTCTGTCCAGTTCTGTGGTGACTCCGTAAGCCCCAGCCATAGGCTCCACATGGCCTTCTCCAGACCCCCTTATGTCTCATGACTCCTGGATCCCTGGCCTATCCCCTTGTCTCCCAAGAAGCTTAAAACTGGATTGCAACATATCTTCTTTAAATTCCTACCTCTGCCAATTTCCTGAAGTCACTCCCTAATTTGAACAACCTCTTTTTTCAGGTTGTCACATCACCCTGCTGCTTCTCTCTCAGATTTCTGTGGAAGTCCTAACCAGCACATGAGGCTGAATAGTGGGAATGACGAGCTGCAGAGATGGGGGAAATGTGCTAACTCTGAGAAATGAAGTTCATGAAGATTGAACTTGACTTCCTTCTTGATAGCCCCTCTAATTCCTCTGATTGGCACCTCTGTTTTCTCTAACAGTCTGTGGCACATTACGAGCCAATTCTGAATATTCTACTGAGCATGTGATACATATGCATTCATTTAGCAGGACAGAGCAGGGCCTGTGGGATCATATGGAAACAAATAACCTGGTTCCTGCCCTCAAAGAGTTGATCATCTTGTTGAGGAGACATTATCATCATCATCATCAACAACAACAACAGACACACACACACTAAATTAAATACTAAGACATCAGCACAAGAATTGTTATGGGACAAGATACAAGAAATGCCCAGTGAGTGCTCTCAAGTGCAAGTATGATAGGAGATGGGTGGAGACAGAGTGTCTGTGGGTTTGAGAAGTCAGGACCCACTTTATAAAAGTGATTTAAGCTTTTCCAAAAAGAGGGAAAGAATTTGATAAGTGACATTCTAGTTTGCCAGGATACTATAACATTGTATTCTCTACTTATTTAATGTGTGTCAGAGTTGTCACCATAACCAGGCAGCGAGTGTTTGACTGCAGGGGCCCTGCCCCATGTTCCTTCTGGATCATTCTCCCTGATGTCAGTCTCACAGTGAAAAACATAATGTCTTCTTGGATTGTGTGCCAGAGGCATGCACTGGATTGAATCAGATTAAATCACACCCTGAGACATTCCTGCTGGGCTTGTCCAAATAAGAAAGAACTTGAGGTTTGAGGACAGCTGGAGGAAAAAGGGAACTTCAAGCAGTAAAAATCACCCAGACCCTCACAGAAAATCCAAATTTTCCTTTCTGTAGCATGGTCAGAATTTCTCCCTTCTAGCCTATATCTTTTAAAGAAGACCAAGAGAGTTTGTGCTAATTATTTGTATAATTATCATCTGATTATCATTTTCCTTTCAGAGAAGGAAAACTCTGACTCCAAAAAACCTCCGCTGCCTTGCGGCATACCTCTTCAGGGGAAAGGCTAAGGGAGTAAACACCGACAGAAAATCCGGAGCCGGAGTCCCTAAGGCGGTTTGACGTTGTAGTCAACACCGGCAACTCCTGCGGCGCACCTGAAGCCAAGCTGTATTGACTCCGTCTTTCCCTTGGACCCTTCAGCTGCGAAGAGGGGGGGGGGGGGTCCTGCTGCATGGGCAACAGCAGACCCTCCATATCACCCTGCCCAGGCTCTGTAGCTTCAGCTCCACTGGAGAGGACACTCCAGCGTCATCGCAAGATGTCGATTCAACACGGGAGGAGACAGATGCCGTGTCACTCCCGAGTCGGACTGCACAGCCATTCTCGGCGGTGTAGATAGACTCTTAAGAAGCTACACCATCGTCTCTCGAGACGGACGGCTGCCGACGACGACGACGATCATTTTCCCATGAAGCTTAAGAGATTCATAGACTCTCACTTGAACAGATACCTTATCTTGTACCTCATAATTTTAAATTCTTTTTCTTAATAAGGACCCTCCAAATTGTATTTCTCAGTCCCCAGAAAATTTGAATCTGCCCCTATAATTTATCATCTATTTATAAATGCTTTTCTTATGGAAACCTGAGAAAATTATAATAAGACAAATTATATAAATTCTATATAATTTTAACTTTATCAAGAGTTCCAGAGAAGTTAACTGACTTTCTCAGGGTCACACAGAGAATAATAAAGTTTCAAAATAAATGAGTTTTAAAATAGAGATGAGATATTCTTATAAATTATCCAAGATTGAGCATTGGAGTATTATTATCCCCTCTCTCAGACAGTGAAAGTGAGAACACAGTTCTGAGTAACAATATGTTCTTTTGAAGCTACCCTCTCTGTCTATAAGGTGAGAAGCCTGGGGTTGTGGACGTAAGTCCCCATGGCTCATGGGAGTGAACAGCAAGTGGAACTCTCTCGTTTTGTATTGGTGCTTAAGATCCATCACATTCTCCACTTCAAACGACAGCAGCAAAGGAGAGCAAACAGTGTTGGGAAAACCTGGCAACTTCAAGACATGACTGGGGCACCCAAACTGGTCAGTTTCTGAGTTTCATTTTGTTTTCTGCCCTGTTTTGCTATAGGGAAGTCAAATTTGTCCCATAGGAGAGTTCTTTTGTACAGGAGGGAAGTGTGCTGACATCCAGTCCTTTGTGAATGGTTACTCTGTCTTCGAACATTTACGGAGCACCTCCTGTGGGCTCCACACTATGCAAGGGGCTGGCCACAGCCTAGTTGTGAGTGCTGCAGAATCACAGGCTGTTTATATCTCTTTCTGCAAACTCTGATGCCTCAGATCTCTTAAACTGAGGCCCCATCACAAGGCCAGGCACAGGGGTAGAGGGCCTGCATGAGAGAGACCTGTCACCAAGGACTTCAAACATACATTCCTGATCTTCAAGTGAAGCTTTAGAGATATCATAAGATGCAGCAAATATATTCACAACACATCTTGAAGCGTGTCCCATTTCAGGACCACACAACCTGTAGTGCATTATGAATTTTTAAGTTTTTAAAAATAAATCCTTCTATTGTTTTATAAACAACACATTCATATCTCATTGCATTTTTTGGCAACAAAAGCGTTAATTTGTTAAGTGGAAATATTTGTAGTTTACCATATTTCTAATGGCCCTGTTCTGACATCTCATCACTGTGAAATGTCCCAGAAGCCCAGGCAGGCTTCCACAGGTCTGTGGAAGTCCTGTCCTTAAGGGGTCATTTGTCAGAACATCTTACCTTGGCCTCCCAGGTTTTGCATAATTAGCCCCCATGAACCTCTCTGGTCCCCCCCCATACCCTGCTTCCCTTTGCTCAGCACTCACCGCTCCGGTCTCTGTGCCCAGAGCCTTAGTCTATGCTGTTCCTACAGCAGGTAGGCTTCTGTGGGGCTGGCCTGTCTCGTTCTTCACATTGTGATGTACGCATCACCTCCTCTGAGGCTGTTCCTTGATATCTCACCATGGTAGGCACTCCACCAAGTCCTGGCAGCTTTTGTAACACTGAACACAATTATACTGATCACATTATAAAATAGTAACTTGCAAGGAATCCATTTCTGTGGTGTGGAGCCCTCTCACCTCTGGAGGACCTCGTTAAACTTGGCTCAACCCCCAATTCCACACTTCGGCCTGTTGTGTCCTCTTCCTGCATTGGAATGTGCAGTCAAGATTTCTCATCTTGCCCCCAAGCTGGACATAACCTATATAAATCAGTTCTTTACTGGTTTGCACCAAAAAAAAAGTTTGATTAAAGAGGTGGAATGTGTCAGAGCAAGATCCTGGAGTGGGCAGCTGATGTCTAATGTCTCACCACCTATCTATAACTTCTGCCCTTTTGGAGGGCAGAAGAAATCACAAACATGTTCTACCAATGTTCAGGTTCATTTAGTTTATATACTCTTCCTCTAGCAGGCATGTCAATGGAGTTCCCTCAAAAAAACACATCTAATCGTTTTCTGATATATGTGATCATTTCCATCTATTTCACGACTAGCTAATGCCTCTCCCACCTGAAGGTAAGCTCCCCAAGAGCAGTCACTGTAGGTACCCTGGTCACTACTAAACCCCTAGTACTTGTCTGACCTAAAGCACAAGTACTCATTAAAACATTTGTTGAAGAAATGAAGAAGTGAAATTTAACCCTTAAGAGCAAACAAGATGAAACATGAATGGCCATTTGCCAGGTATTATGTTAAGTGCTTTAATTCTTAACAACTCTATGATTTGGATGGAGAATTCTATTGTTATCCTCATTTGATATATTTTTAAAAAATCAAGGTTTAAGTGTTTTCTTTTTAAATATCTTACTGTAGGTCCTGCATTTAAACCCATGACTATCTGACTCTGTAGCCTGAGCTTTAACCACTATGTTCTTTTGCTTCATTATCTTCTGACATAGACAATAACAATAATAATGGATATGCTTATTGAATACTACGTTCTTATTACTGTGCTAACCATTTATAAAAATTATCTTGATTATTTCTACCAAAAACTTGTGGAATAGGAACTATTGTTGTCTTGATTTTACAGATGGGGAAGCTGTAGCTTAGAAGAAATCAACTAACCACTCATGGGGTATTTAAATTATGTTGAATATAAACCAAAAGAACAGTCACATAAATCCATTACCTTAATTTTTCTTTGCCTGACTTAAATTATAAAGTATACTGACCTTTCTAGTAATATTCAGAGAAACAGTTGCATACCAGAAGTTTTTCAGAAGCTCTTGTCTCACAAATGAGAGCTTCTGTGTTTCTGGGGGCTTTTGTGTTATTTCCAGCAATTATTTTTCATTTCCCTTTGCTGAGCAAGCCAATAATTGGTGACTTCTCATCTAATCACTTCCCTGGATGACAAATCACATTACTCTGAATTCCCCTTTGCTTTCTAACTCTTTCCAAGGCCAGTGGCCGAAAACAACAAATGAAGCTTTGATCACTCGTGTTCATGACAGAAAGACTGGGCTTCCAAGGGCCGCAGTTGCTGGTGACAAGGCTCATGAACTCTGGAGGCCCTGAGTCCCTGGTGCTGCTGCGGGAACTCAGATCAGACAGAGACTGACCTTGAAGGGGAGTGGCTGCCATAACAAATTACCACAAATTTAGTAGCTTAAAATAACAGAAAATTACCCTCTCACACAATTTATTTTCTCACACAAGCCCAAAATCAAGGTTTTGTCAGGCTTTGTTCCCTTGGGGGATTGTATAGAATCTTTCCTTGCCCCTTCCTGCTTCTGGTGGCTCCAGGTGATCCTCTGCTGTGACTGTGTAATTCAAATACCTGTCTCTGTATTCACATGGCCTTTTATTCTTGGGCCTTTTCTGAGGACACTTGTCTATGCTTTCCAGAATCTAATCAGACAGACTGGTCCAGTACTTATGCTCAAATATTCATGATCAAATGTGCCATTTCTCTGAAAGAAATATATACAAAGGCATCATGAAATGTGTTCCATGAACATGTAAGAAGGTAGGCCAGACAGTCTGGATTCTCATTTATTATCAAGGATCCTGAGGAGCAGTGAGACTGAATGGTCTAGGACCCCACAGCTCAGACATGATGGAAATAAGGCTCGAACCCAGGTTTTCTGGCAATTGTTTAGAGGCCACATGTTTCTGGCAGCTGAAAACCAAGAGGTTGTCCTCTGAGAAGGCAGTTCATTAACTTCTTAGTGACTTTCCTTTGAGTTCTAGAAACTTTTATTAGATCTGGAGAACCACTGTGGGGAAGGTCTTAAAGACTGATCATAATCTAATGGTCTTGCTTTGTGTCTCATTAATTGATCTTCTCTTCCTTTTTTTTACCTTTACTCTTTCTTTCCTTCTTTCTTTCTTTTTTCTTTCTTTTTTCCTTCCTTCCTTCCTTCCTTCCTTCCTTCCTTCCTTCCTTCCTTCCTTCCTTCCTTCCTTCCTTCCTTTCTTCCTTCCTTCTTTCCTTTGTTTCTTTCTTGTCAAGAGATGCTGGATATGGAAACACAAACTATCTTTCCATAAAAAGTGAGACAGGACAACAGGGTCCTAGACCAAGACATAGAATAGTGTAAATTATAATTATACTGTAAACAAGTTGCAAATTGACTTCCTTTTCAGCCTTACAACCTAGAGAAAGTTCTGTGAAGACTTTGAGGTGATCCTTGCCTTAATGCCCCTCTTTCCACTATCTCTTATTTACTTTATTCCTTCCCTCAGAGGCTCCATCTGGGGAGAAGGGTAGAGACAGATGCACAATTAATTACTGTGGGCACATAGGGGGTCCTCAGATTTGGGTTTACCCAAGAGACTTTCATTCATCTAGCAGACATATACTGAGTATCTACCAGGAGTCAAGAACTGTGCTTGAGAGTGGGAGGCAAAGACAACCAAAGTATAGTTTGCCTTCAAGGGATTTATTGTTTAAATGACTCATGGGATAGAGATACTTGTTGCTGAGCAGAAGGAACAAATACATGGAGAAAAACGCATTGTCAAGGCATCTAGGAATGGGTAGATAAACCATGGCAGATGGGTGGTTGCAGATGGGCCACACTCATAGTGAGACATGGAGACTGAGGCAGAGCACATGTCTACAGTATATGGCTTGTAGAATAGTGGGTTAGATTGAAACTGCAGGTGGCAAAGTTGGGGATGCAAGCGTGATGGCAAAAACTGTCCCTAGTTTATGAAATCTTGAACAATCCAGATGGTATGGGTCAATTTTGCTGCCTCAAAGAATTCTGACATTGAAAACCACCACCCACAACTCCTTTAATGGAGGAGTGTTGTAAGAATAGAGTTAGTAAGCTGTTTTTCACATTTTTTTATGCTACCACATCCAGGCTTGCTGCTGGGCTTTTTCTATCCTGAGACAAATTTCAAAGCAATCATGTAAAGTAGTTTCTCTGGGTGCCAGTTGCTTCTTTCTGGGGGCATAACCCAAAGTTTTGTTGGCGAACTCTGCTTTTACAAATGTACTTGTTTGTTTAGTAATTCCAAAAGAAGCTGTTGCTAAAATCGGTTTATGTAAGTCCTAAGCTACAGCTTTTTTCTTGTCAAAAGCTACTCTAGCTACTTTTTAGACACCATAGATAGTATCACAGTAAGAAGAACATTTGTTCTTTGTTGTTCCAATGCAAAAGAGAACATTAAAAATGGGATAAAATATTGCAGAAGGGAAAAAGATAGATATGAAATGTAAGGTGTCCCAGTCAGATAGGAATCATCAGAAGGTTAAATAGGAATTCAGGACAGCACAAGCCCACCTCCAGTTGTAGGTCTGTGAGGTAAATGTAGACCTCTTCCTTCTATCTTGGTCTTCTCCTCTCTGATGCTCATTTCTGGGGTAGCCCAAAATGGTCTCTATAACACAGGATGCCTTTCTGCGTAGAGGGGATGAAGATTAATGTTGACATTTCAACAGGCAGCCAGGAAAGAGAGAGTGTGTTGGTCCTGGGATGAGTGGTTCTTCTGAAGCCCTCTTAAGCAATCCATGTTCTCTCAGCCTCAGCTGTCTCTTATGCCAGCCACTGCTGCAGGGCCCAGTGCTCTGAGGGCTCCCACTAACTATACACAGGTGTGACCTGGGAGCATCAAGTCTCAGGTTTATGCTGACATTTATCTTGTCTCTTGTTCTGGGCCTGCTGCCTTGTGGGTCACCACAGGAACCTATTTAGTTGACTTCCCATGTGCAACCTAGAAGTGAGGGAGAGTTAACACCCCATCACTGAACTTTTGACAAATGAGAGGTAGGAGCTGATAGACAAACACCTTCCCCTTTCTACTCTAAGGAGGCACTTCTAAGATGCATTTTTATGATTTCTTAGAGGGTCCTCCAGGATGAAGCAATCTGTGTAAGGTGGCCATGAAATAATGCAACCTTGAACTGGAATTTCCCCTTCCTTGCCTCCTTTCTGTCTTTCCCTCATACTCCCTGGGCTCACATACCCAATAGTAGGCATGCACATAAATATTGCTAGGGACCACAAGGTGAAATGCTAATGACAAAAGAACACTCTTTTTGGATAGTCTCTAGATCTGCATAAAAACAAGTAATCTACCATTGTCACCCCATGACCTTTAGGATTTATAGATTTTAATCCTCATTTTCATCATTTTGCAGGGGAATCTCAAGGTCATTGACATATGATCATTTATAATAATAATGCTGAGACACCCTGGAAGTCTCATCCTGACAAAGCCATTTGGCTAACGAGACTGACCCACTAGTTAAATGTCTCGGTTAATGTCATTCTGAAGTTTGAGAGTTTAGAAAAGTCTCAGTATTTACCATCTTAGGCAGGAATCATTGAGTGAATCCTTAAAGAAAGTTATCATCTAAAGGTCCAATCTAGTTTGAAGAGAATCTGATTGAAGTCAATCCAAAACATTAATTTATTTTAATAGCTGGTCAAATTCTATAAAAAAAAAAAAAAAAAACTTTCACAGAAACAGTGGCTATTAGCCTCTGGGGTACTGGTAAAGTCCTATTTCATGATCTGGATTGTGGTTATAGGGGCGTGTTCACTGTGAAAACCAGCCAAGCTATAGCCTTGGAATTTATATATTGAACATCCCTGTATGAGTGTTGAATTCCATTAAAAAAAGTGTTTATTATCCCTGGTTGGGTGACTCAGTTGGTTGGAGTGTTTCTCATACACTGAAATGTTGCAGGTTTGTTCCCTGGTCAGGGCGCATACCTAGACTATGGGTTCAATCCCCTGTCGGGGGGTGTATGGGAGGTAACCAAGTGAGGTTTCTCTCTCTCACTGATATTTCTCTCTCTCTTTCCCTTTCTCTTTCTCCAAAATCAGTAAACATATTCTCAGGTGAGGATTAAAAAATGTTTAACAAATATTAAAATGGCTGTTGCCTGTTTCTAACTTTTAAAAAGGGTTTCTGCTAACACCTGAAGTCTGTCCCATTAATAAATACAGGCACTCATGTGTAAAATGCCAAGGCCAGACTTAATCTTTGGCAATACAAAGTGTTTTCACTAGAAAATTATTTTAATACTTGCTATCTGTTGATGAGGCCAATCTAAACCTGTTATTAGCATTATAATAGCCCTTCTCTTGCCTGTGCTGGAGATTTTAGCTGTATTTTCCTTCAGTGGTTCTTCATGCTTGCTCCTAACCTGGGTTTGAATGTAACACCTTCATGAATATCTCTAAGAAGTGTCCTCTGACTTGAGAATCAGTTTTATTGGGAGATTGGAGAATCTTCTCAGTTTGATCTAGAAAGGCAGTGGGAGCCTTTCCCATTTGTGTGAATTTTATCAAGGCTTTCCCTGGACAAAATTGTGAAACATGCAGTTTTTTTGTTCATGCACACATCATTATTTGTTCCTCCCTTTATTCCTTTTACAAAAATGTGTTAAATGTGCCAAGCACCATGTTAGGTTCTTAATGAATCATAACAGTGGGTCCTCAAATAACATCATTTTGTTCAATGTCATTTTATTATAATGTCGATGAGATGCCATAGGAACTTAATTCTTGTTTATATAATTATAGGAACTTAATTTTGTTTATATCAATTAACCCATGGTAAAATTGGTTTTGTTATATTTTGTTTCACTTAAGGTCACAGAACCTATCAACAACATTAAGTGAGAACTTACTGTGTAGATCTTGGCCTCAGGAAAAATTTAAATAAGAGCTATTTGAGAATGCTCTGTGTAGTAGTCATGCTCCAACTTCTTTTTGTTTCCTAAAGTACAGTCTGAACAATTCTCTGGTATGGTCAATTCCAATGCAGAGTAAAGCAGGCTCCTGAGATAGAAATCAACATAGGTCCCCAAGAGGTAAAGTAATCCCTGTGGACCATGGAAGCTCACAGGCGCTCACTGAGATGGCTCTGCCTGAGACTCTTCTGTCCTGCCAACTGCTAAGAAATCATAGGGTTTAAGGGTGGTGGTGGGGGTTTTGAGAAGATGCACACCTGAGAACAAAGAGACAATTTGTTGTTGAGTGTCAGACTTGACTTTCTATCAAACCGACCTCTGTGTTTAGATATTTGATGGTATCTTTGCAGGAATGACAGCATAAAGGCAGAAAGCACCCCAGGAGGGAAGGCATAGTGAACGGCTTGGCCTAATTCTAGCCACAGTAAATGAAGAAAGGGTTGATCATTTGTGTGACAAGCTACAGTGCAAGTCAGAGGCAAAACCTTATCAAAATGAGGGTCAGAGCCCAAATTAATATACTTACTGCCTAAATTCACAACAGAAGAGACACTTCAAGTCCAGGGTAGGCAGGAATGTGGTTACTTAAGAATTCAAACAGCACAGCCTCTTTGTCATTAACGTTCCCATTGTTGCTCTAGCCCTTTCCTCTCCATCAAGGGACTGTGAGGACCCCAGGGCCTGTTGAGCAACCACAGGAACAGATGCACAGCTAGAGCATAGACTAACTCCTCTTTTATATCATGTTAGTAGGTAAGTAGCAAAATAATAATTCAATAAAAACACATTGGACTATAGCTTGAGCTTCCACATGATTGTATCTGGAGATTCAGGTTTCTTCCCAGAACATTCCCCTGTCTTATTGTTATACACACTACCTTGACTATAGCAACTTACTAGCTAATTGACCTTGTGCAAGTTACTTAAACTCTCTATCTCTGCCTCAGTTTTATTATCTGTAAAATGGAACTAATAGAAAGGTCATTGTGAATGACATCTGAAGCATTTTTTAAAAGCCTAGAATATATACAAGTAGCACTTTCTACATTATATATATTCATAAATTTATGCTTCCCTCTTCTCCTCTAGAGTCACCCTTTTCACTCACTCCCTGCCTCCTCCTGTGCAGTCAGGTAGCATTCTGGGGGTGGCAGCGGTAGTGTGTCCCACCTCTTCCAGTTTAAACAACTCAATCCCTATAGCTGGCCTTACAAGTTGCTTTCACAGTAGGATAAGGCTTGGGCCTGAGTATTCAGCAAGATTTCTTCCACTAACTTGGGTTGATAACCCTTTCATGGATATATCTCATCCCTGCATCATTCTCTCTCTTGACTATTATCCCACCAAAAGAGTGTTAAAGTGTCCATGGATTTAATTAGTTCTTCCCTTGTAAGCCAATCATTGAATGCTTTCAAGTGCACATTTGCAAGAGCTAGAGCTCCATTTGACTTGCATCTCTGTGCTAGGGCCTCTTGTTGTGGTCATAATTCCTCTAGGCTTATGCCAGTTGCTGCTTCAAAGGGCCAATCAGTTTGGATGGTTCCTCAGTAAAGACTTAAAATTTATCTACAAGTTAGACTGAAAGAGCTCTTTTCCAGTTGACTTGAGTTTATCAGCCACAATAACAACCAGTCAATGAGCTATCTATGGATGCATGCATGGGTGCTCCAATTCAGTTGTTAAGGTGTCTGAAATAATATCAATCCCATTGATTGCTTCACACGTAATGACAATCAGCCTTTATGATGACCAAAGAAACCTCTATGACTGGGAAATTATTAATCGAGTTATAATCATGGTGTGTAGATATGTTCAGGTGGGCCCCAAGGGATGTTTCCTTTCCTTAATTCCAAAAGACGAACCTTCCTGGTTGTGATTATAATCAGGAAATGGCATTGAGTGTGAAGGGGAAGGGGCAGTAGGGATAGAGGGTGAGAGCCGCTTTAGGAGAAACAATCCTTTTCCCGGTGAGCATATATGAGGTTCTTCCTTTGATTAATGATTATAGCCAAAGGGCCTGTCTCTATTTTAATTTCTCATAATTGTCATGAATTTACCATTGTCACTTCAGTACTCACAGGAACCCACTTATTCTCTCAAATCCAGATAAGCTGTCAATGGCACCTGGGATAGCCTGTAATTTTAATAACTATCTTGAATTGGCCCCATGTGAGTTGAGTCAATGCAATCTTATTGTCCACGATCTACTTCCCTCCCACCGTTTTGCTACATATATTCATATGTTACATATATTCTTCGGTTTTATCTGATTTGTGTTCATTTGTTTCTTGTTTGAATAGAAATGAACAAGTCTAATCCACTGTCCATTCAGAGTAAGAGAAAGAGTTTATATTCAAAGTTTCAAAATGTATATTAGATTATTTTTGGAAGTTGATCGGAACTAACACCCATTTTTTGAGAATAAAGAGTTTGAAAGCCTGAAATGACACCGAAACATTAAATCTATAAAAAATAAGCAAAAGTGTACAAAAATCCATTTTGTATGAGAAACTGAAGTTTTTATAGAATAGAATGCAGATAAGTACAGAAAACATGAAAATGGAAATGTGTGAAATAAAACCATTTAAAAGCATTAAAGTGAAAATACTTAAACTATTTCTCTACTTAAATAACAGAAACTAATGTATTATATCAGTAATGTACATATCTCCAGACAAAAATGCGCTTACTTAATTTGAGCTTTTTTTGGTTACAGTGAAGTTTGATTAGATTATGTATCATGGAGAAACAAAAGCAGATCTAAACTCGCTTGTAGATAGTCTCTCGCATTAGAGACTTGCTATTGATAAATCCAGGTTGGGAGCACACCTTTTACCATTCCTGTTGGACTACTGTGCATTTCTCTTAACTCTTGGCCAGGAAAATTCTCTGTGGGAGGGGTTTGGATTTCTGCTTAAGTGGCAGAGGTGCAAGACTTCCTTCCTTTAATGACTATGAGTCTGCTCCACCTTTTCACTGAGACTGAGGAACTTTCTTTTTAAAATTTGAATTGTCCTATTTTCTAAGACTAAATTATATAGTATAGTATCAAATCGACTCAGTGAAACAGAACAGCATCTGCAATGTCATGTACATGACCTGAAATAACTTTGTGATTTACATTATATTACCAAATTACTTCCCATCTCTTAATGAACCTACTGAGTTAAACTTGACCACAGGAATCAACTTAATATACTTCAAGAAATGCTAACGTCTTGTATCACCATGAAGGTCATCAGATAACATTTTCATGGGGTCGGGGGACTGTTTAGTTTGGTCAAATATCAAATTTTATTTTGAAAATTCAAATTATATATAAGTGACAACTGATAGTTATGGTCTTCAGAATATAGAATGTTTGCCTTTTAACTAAAAGAAGTGCTCCATTGTGTTCAATACTTAAAAAGAACAGGCTCTGGGACCATTTATATTGCTAAAGGAATACTTGGGCTGCAAGGTGAGTGGTCCTCTTGCAGAACAAGCTGTGATTCAAAGAGGCTGGATTCAAGAGGGCTGTGCCCTTGTCCAGTAGCTGCATTTTTTATCTGTCTAAAACCAACATACCACTCCTTTATTCTTTTACTTTCTTTCCATTCAGCTCTAACTTTCTTACTCACTGGGTGTATTTATTTATTTCCTCTGCAACTAATTTTTTCATCTGGAAAAAAGGATTTGAGGCTTGCTCAGTGATTTACTGCCATTTATTCTGAGGGCATACCTTATCACATTTAATTTTCATGACGCTAATAGAATACTATTATTCCAAGTTTCCTGATGAGAAAACCATAGTACAGATAGATAAATTAAGTGATAGGTGACAAAACATAGACTTTTGCTAGTGGAGCACATGTTGTGAACAGCCGCAGTGCAGAAAAACAATGCTTTCTGTCAGTGTATCTGGGGGCAAGGTGTTTACTGTCCCAGACGCTCAGTTTCCTCCACTGCCTCTTTTAGCTCCTGCATTCTAGTTCCATCTCCATTTGCTAACAGATTCATCTGCCTCTCCACTTCCCCTTGTGTTTTTGTCCTCCTCGCAAAACAAGCAAGCAAATCACAAAAACAAAACAACTTCCATTGCAGTCCGATGAGATATTAGCATACACACATAACTCTAACTTAAAGTACAATTACAAAACCAATCGTTTTTTCTTCGTAGTTGAGAGGATGCTGCATATGCCAGGGTTGCCTGAATGTGTTCTACTGGAATGTTGCAGTTATTATTTATTACAATTATGTCAAGCTTTAAATCCTCTTTGCTGCATTCTTGCCACCACCCATACAGGGGCCAGTTTCCCTGCATTGGGCCCTGCTATGCTGCAGCTCTATTCATTAGAAGGGGTTTTACCTGGGTAATGCCTTTTGAGGAATGCCTCTCCGCATTTGAGGCAGCTCCCAGCAGAACAAGCTGCCTCCTTCAGGTTAAACATTTCTGATTAATCAATAAGTAAATGGCAAATAAATGGCATGAGCCTATGTCCAATATGAATGAGATCAACCGAAGAAACAGAAAAGGGCAGTTTGGCACTGTCCAATACGCCTGAGTAGGGCTGCCTTTAGCTCTAGTTGAGGTGAAATATCCAGATGAAAAGTGAACGGTGATGGGAAGCTTCCAGATGTTTGAGAACATCGGGGTGTCTGGCATCCTTTACCTTAACACACTGACTTCATTTCTAGGTGCCCGAGGTGCTTTTGTTCTGAATTTCTGTCATCCAGAAGTAAGGTCAAGATTCTCGTGAGACGTTTGCCCTCCTCCAATATAGATCTAACCAGCAGCCCTGGAATAAATACAGTGCAGTGAAAATGCTCAGGCCGGCACAGAAGCATCAGTCATTGGCTTTGAGAATTTGCCAAAGACTGCCCCAAATATGCATTTTGTAAGGAATCCCACTCATTTCTCCCAATTCTTTCTGCTGATTTACTTCAGTTATACTTTTCAGTTGTGTAATATCTCATTTTTGAGGAAAAATGTATTGCAGCCAAAAGAGCTGACCTTTGAGCATTTTCAGACTCTCTGCTGTGTACCTGACAAATGAAGCACCAAGGTCTTTCCATATTCTGTTTGGGGGGTCTATTGGCTGAGGAATCCTTGGTCTTCCCACCTGCCTGGCATCTAGGATCATGATGAATTGTCTCCAACTCTAGCCTCAGATTGTTTTTTAACATTTAATTTAGTTTCTTCCTGTGCTTGGATGAACATGGCCATGTTATGGATTTCTGCTCTAATGTACACCAGCAGCCTGGAAGAACAAGCCTCAGCAAGCTGTGGAAATTAGAGAGGCTGGATCAATAGGCAAGGTCATGACCCCCAGCTCCGATTCTGTACACTGTCCTGAATTCTCTCCCCTGAAAATCTTCCTGCTTCTTCTAATGTGAATCTAAGTATGTTTCCAGAGAGAAATTTATGTAAACCAGTCCACCCCAACCTCTCCCATCTCAGGGAGGGACCCTCATCATCACAAACACTAAAAAATTTGTGTAAACAACAGCCTACATATATAAACATCTAGGCATTTGCTTTATGTGCAGGTTGTTAACTCCATTGTCCGCAGACCCTTTCAGAGGGAGAACAAATAGATGAAGACAAAGAAAAAGCAGACCTTCCAATTCTGGAGCAAACCTCTAAGAAATGATCTAAGAAATGATCCTGTATCAAACACATACCTCAGACAGAGGGACAGAATCCTCTGTGCCTATGCCTTGACATTGCTGTGGATTACAAAATGGTAAAAATCAACCTGATTTCAACTCTAAGAAATATCTCTGGACTCAGTGAACTAGTTTGAGAGGAAGACTGTTGAAAATATTTCAAAAGATAGCAAGTGCCAGTAACACTACAAGTTCTGATATTGTCAATAAAAAGGATCTACATTTCTGAACACAAAGCAGTATTCTTAGCAAACTAGTTTTCCATCTGGAGATTTAGAAGTTGATACTGCTCAGAGTTGTAATTTTCCTGGGTGGAAATAACTAATGTATCAAAACTTCAAACCTGCAAAGCAAACCCACAACTGGTAATTTATCATATTCACTAATCACTGGTTCCAAAATGACCTGACATCGAAATGATCAATTTAGAAAAAAAAAATCTTAAAGATCTGTCTTTTGAAGAGCAGGTTAAGGGTGTGCAAAAAAAATGGGAGAAGAAGAAAAGTTCAGGTCAGGAGGAGGGGAAGGAAGCCCTGAGAGGTCCTTGTCTGGAATGAGAACGCTGCTTTCTCTTTGCAATTCTCAACCCACAGAGCCCAAGAAGTGGGAATCTCTTTTATTTGACGAATAAATTCAGTGTGGGTTAGCACATATCCTCATCTGAAGCCCTTATTCGGAAACAACAGCAGAAGCTCTTTCTGCACTGCCCAGCAGTTTCACAATGTTTGGTACTTTTGCTTCATAATTGAGATAACTAAGTTGTATTCAGTGGGGGTAACGTGTTTCATTTTTGACAAACCACTTCACCAATCTCTTGTCTTTCTATTAGATCAGAGATTTTGGGCAAGACGGCATCATACATACTTAAATCTCCAGATGAAAAATTAGGTTATTGAGAATATTGCTTTGGACTTGGGAATGTAGGTCTTTGCTGGCAAAAGATTTATCTGCAAAAACTCTGGAAAATTAGGACATTTTCTTTGTAGCACAAGGACTAATTGCCAAAGAGAAAGGTAAATCTTGCATTTTGCCAATAGTTTATTTTGCAAGGGAAAATATACACACATACACTATTTTCTTTGTGCGTGCTGCAAGAATCACATTTACTCTTACCACATAGAAATAACCTGTTAGAGAGCTATATATGAACAAAGTATGGGTGAGGTTGGTGAGGGAGTGATCTAGAAGACAAAAAAAAGTGAGTGATGTACCACGGTACTATTTTTCTACTTCATTTTTCAGTGGAGGCTTTTAGTTTGGAAATAAATATCAAGTTTAATCAGAATGGCAGGTCACAATATGTATTTAGGTAAATAAGTGGCAATTTTGGATAATTAAATCTGGAGCAGGATCTAACCTAATATCAAGAATATTTCCTTTTAGGTGAGTAAAATTGTCATGTCATTTTCCCAGGTGAAGCAGATAAGATCCTGACATTTAGATGTCTGGCCCAAGGTTTCCCCGCTAGGGGACAGATTTATCTTCATATAAAGCAGTGTCCTCATTTCAGAGCTCTGCTTCGATTCAGGTTTCTACCCCCTACTGCAGGACTCTATCCCTCATGCAGAGAACTCTATGCTAACTCCACCTCCAGTGCAGGAGTGTTCTTCCTTACTCTATTGGTTTAAGTAATCGAAAGCCTCTGCCCGGATTCCAGAGAAGGAAGAGATCTCACCTGTCAGTAGAAGCAGCCACAATATTATGTGATGTCACAAGTTGGTTCCATGGGATGGGAGACACTGTTGCCTGCAGGAAAATGCAATCTGTATAATCTGTCTTCTGGTCACAACAATTTAAATCTCCCTACGTGCAAAGTATACTCATGCCTTCCTTTCAAGCCCCCAAGTCTCATCCCATTGAGGCATCAGCTTGTAGTCCAAGATCTCACCAACTAACTTAGGTCGTATAGTGAGAAGGAAGCTTGCCCAGTGTGGTTCCTAGAGCACTGGTCCTCTTGATATGAAACCTTGTGAACTAAAGACGCACAGCACAGAGTGGATAGCTTATCTCTGCTCCACTGAGCATCAGGTGGGTGACTCTAAAGCTGGGGGCTGAAATCATCTGAAGTGTCATTCATTTATATGCCTGGTAGGCAATGCTGGATATTGGCTGGAGGCTTCACTTTCTCTCCATGTGGTCTCTTTGTGTGGTAAGTTTTGGCTTCCTCACAGCTTCCCCAGAACAGACACCCTGAAGAGTGACCAAGCCGGAAGCTATCATCTTTTTGTGAGCTGGCCTCAGAAGTCACAGGGCATCACTCCACTACACTCTGTTGGTTGGAGCAGTCTCAAGCTCTGTCCATATTCAAGTGGAGGAGCCCTAGGCTCCACTATCAGTGCGAGCAGCCTTCAAGTCACATTGTAAGAAGAGCAGGTGGGCTATACAGTATTATTGTGATCATTCAGGGAACAGCAATTTGCTGGAATTAGCAACCTTGTAAATCAGTGATCACCACAGTTAGTGGTACTGGAGGAGGGATCCTACTATGGGCAGAAGATCTGACTAAATAAACTCCGAGGAAGGTCTCTTCCGAGTGTCAGATTCTGTGACAGTATAAAAATGTGAATTGAGCTGAGGTAATCTGAAGATTTCAGCAAGCTGAATTATATAGCCCTGTGGCGTATAAGAAAAGGAACAGGAGAAAGGTTATGTATGGGTAGATTGAAGGTGCCAAGAATGCAGTCCTAGACTAGCTTGTGTCTCAGTACTGTGGCCATGTCTGTTAACAAGAGCAGAGGGCTCTGACCTCAGCCAGAGTCCAGAGGTACACTGTCCAAGCTGGTGAGGAAAGTGACAGCTCAGGTTCACCGGAGTGGACCTGAAAGAACACGTGGAAGAGGGTTATGGCTGCTGCCGCCCTAAAATGTAGGCACATACAAAGAACTACGAGTCTTTGGAGTAATGAGTTAAATGTGATTGTGTGTGAGAGAGGGCTTGAGAAACTGTAAAGTGATTTGTAAAAGTTGTTTATTGTGTTGGCACTTCCATTCATACAGCAGAGACTTCTGCAAACAGAGCTGAAGCCTGTCTTGCTCTGTGTCCCACACATGCATTGCTTACTTTCAGTCAGATCATCTTTTCTTGGAGTGGATTGTCTGTGTGCATTTCCTGGGAAACCCTGTCTTAACATTTTTAATCAATCAGTTTGGTAAAAGTATTGGCTCCTAACCAATGACAGGGGAGGTATCAGTAGACACAGCCTCAGAGTGTACTGTTCTGAGTTTGGTTGTCATCTCTTATCATATCTTCTTCTCATCAGTTTTTCAAAACCAGGGACTTTTTCTGCTTCCCTACACTGGGCTGGCTTCCAACAGTACCTTGCTCTGGGGCAGAATCGTACTGGCAGATGCATAATTCAGTGGTTTGTACTTTGCATCTATTAACCACGGCACCAAATGCAGGAATGACACAATGGTGAGGCTTTTGCTTAGATAATGTTTTTCCTGAGTGAAGCTTAACATTCAAACCAATTTATAGTTCCTTTGCATAGTAGAAAGGATCATAATAGTCTTTTAATAGATGACTTGACAGAAACATATACATTATAAGGTCAATGTCATGGCAAATTATTATAACAGGTCCAAATCAAGGTTCCTAATGCTTCATATCTAATTTTTACTACTAGATTATGCATAGTACATAGTAGGTATTTAAAAATATCCATTGAACTTTATTATATTATCAATAGGCAATTAAATAAAATGCAACTTCAAGGCTTTTTATTGTTTTTAAATCCAAGACTGACTTAAAACAGACTCATTTACTGGTTTTAAAGTCTGGCAGGATAATAACTGTTCCACTGGATAAAGGATGGCAATCAAATGAGATCTCAGCTAACTAAATATCATATTTTTAATTGTACTTTACTTGTCCTTATGTTGCCTTTGGATCTAGAAATAGAGCTATTGAGGTAAATATTTATTTCTTTCCCATATGTTACACTTAAATACATCTTATAAGGTACACATAGTCAGTATTCTAGTTATTCACAGAACAAGCTTCGGGTACCTGTTGGTATAGATAGTATTCCCATTTAAAAGATAGGAGTCAACAGCTAGAAGAAATTCATTGAGAATTAGAGCTTAGGCTCATTTTCAGTTTTAATTTTCTTTCTATTATTTATTACCTAATAAAATAATAATGAAAACTATTTATTGTGTTTCAGGCACTGTGCTTAGCGCTTTACCTATATTATCTCATGTAATCTTTACAGTAACTCTTGAAGTAGACACTGTTGTTTGAGCCATTTTACAAATGAATAACCTGAAGCTCAAGAGAGTTTGGGTACCTTGTGACAAAGTTCTAAAGCTAGTAAGTGAAAGAGATGGATTTTGAAACCATGCAAAAGTGTTTAACTACAGGGTTGTGCAATTCTTATGTTAGATACCACAGAGAAAACTGGGGATGATGGGAAAGTGTGCATAAAAGAAGTGGGTATGTATGATCTAATTTTTTTTTAAAAAGCATTTTAAATTCTAAAATTAAGATGCAACTGTTATATGAATAATACCCTTACTCCTGTAAACTTAAAGCTTCCCTCCTTCCCTCCATTACATTATTACAGACCAGTTGATGTTCAAGTAGGAAGGAATGTGCTCTGCATTGAATTTATATTTTATAAGATGAAATGGGCCATTTTCATGCCCAATCCACTCAGCCCTGTTTTCTGTCTGTAGTCTCATAACACATAAGTGTCTGTCCATTTAAGGATATCATCTGACTCTAACAGGCCAGACTATGTAAGCCACTCTTTCCAGCTGCCTGGTTCTCATTACTGATGTATCAGAATGCTTCCTGAGAATTTAAGTGTGTCTTTCAATTCAGTGAGCCACAATTTCTTATTCAACATCTTGTCTCTAGGAATTAGGCTTTTTGTTTAATGTGATCCTTCTCCTCTGCTTCATGCTTGTCCTGCAGGGTGTCCACTGCAGGCTGCCTATCAGCTACGCTCATTGATGCTAAAGGCAGTGATACTAAAATTTTGACTAAAGAAATCTCTGTAAGAGTCTCTTAGTTCTGATATTCTTCAGTAAACCAAAATTTTGGAAAACATCAAATGAGTCCAGGAACTTAACTCAGTCTGAATCTGAGATATCAAGTTATATATAAAATACTTTGATCCAAGTATCAAGTAGAGCAGAGCAAGACCAGGCTCCTGAGTTCTATCATATGATATTCTTTAATACTTAACTCTCCATCACAGGGCTGAGGATCTCGTGACAACTAATTTTCTATGTAAGATAACAATATTTTGGAATTAACATTGGAGACAATTTGCACAAAAATATCCTGTGGCCCAAATATCCTTCCATTTTTTCCTTTCTGACCCTAAAAACTATGACCTGGTTCCACACACTTCCATTCCTTTTCTTCTTTTCCTATTACTAAGAAAATTTCCCTCTTTACATGTTCTTTCTGACTAATGGGAAGATAGGTTGAAAATTTCCCTAAATTACTTCTTACTTAAACAGGAAGCATCTATGGCTTCCAACCACTTGTCACTCTATGTCATGTGTAATCACATCTTATGAATAACTTTAAAGAGTGTGGACTGTGGTGAACTGGGATTGCTATGGCCTGAATGTTTGTGTCCACCAAAATTGATGTTGAAATCGTAACCCCCAAAGATAATGGTATTAGAAGGCAGGGCCTTTGAAAAGTGCTTAGGTCATCAGGGTGGAACCTTTATGAATGAGATTAGTGTTCTTATAAAAGAGACATCACAGATATCTCTCCCCATTTCCACCGTGTGAAGACACCGTAAGTCTGTAACTCAGAAGAAGGCTCTTAAAGGAACATGGTGGCATGTTAATTAATCTGGGCCTTCCAGAACTGGGAAAAATAAATTTCTGTTGTTTATAAGCTACACAGCCTGTGGTATTTTGTTAGAAGCCTGAGACGGCTAAACCAGGGTTTGTTTGTACAAAAGTAGTTTTACCATTGTTTGTATAGAAAATAATACAGTAATTAATTAATAATAATACAAGAATAAACTCAGTGTTTTTTGTACTCACAAATGTAAACCTACTTTTGTCCCATACTCTGTATAATACCATCATCTTCAAGGAACCCATGAATCCTCAATTATCTGCTATAGTAATTTTTTTCAATATTACAATGATTTCCTTTTGGCTAAATCCAAGGAGTGTTTTTCTGCCTCTAGTCTCTATCTCTTTGCAGCTTTTAACATTGATGATTACTTATTTGAATCTTGTGACAAAATTTTTTCTATCAAAGGGTGCCCTCTGTTTCTCCTGGTTCTCTCCCACCTCTCAATTATTTTCTCCTCATGTAAGAACCTCAGTTCTTGATCATCGGCTCTTATTTCTCCAAAATTTTGCCCTGAGGGTATTTACCCAGTCTTGGACTTCAGTACTAACACTGTGTAGATGACTTTCAAATATGCTTGCCCAACTTTGTCTTATATCCCTTATCTTACCATTTTCTTAAGATCAGTATATATGAAATCTAATCCATCATTTCCCCCCCAAATATATTTGTTCTGATTTTTCTATTTCTGAGGAAAATTAAGGTGTAAAGTTTATGTAGATTGATGTGGTGGTAGACAAAATTAGAAGAAAGAAATGTACTTTAAAGAGATTTTCAAGGAATAAATATAAGGTTATGACTGGTGAGAGGTAAGAAATGATTCAAAGGTAAACTATTATTAGCGTAAGCTAAATGTCCCTACAACAGATTCGAAGTCACTATTGACTATTGATTCCATTCCTTATCCATTTCTTTCCTCAACTAGCCAAGTACTTTTTAAAAATGACTCTCTTATTTTTAGCCTCTACAGAGTTCAGCACAGCAATAGGTTAAACAAGTATTTATTAAAAAATGAATATATGCAATGAATGAATCTCATTTGCAACTTTTCTTAAGGAGATAAAGGTGACTTTCCAGGGGCTGCCAGCAGCTTTGAATACTCATTATCTCAGTTCAGGTCTCTGCAGACAACTTTTGGAGGCCATTGTCATTTCCTATTCGTGGTGGGGATCTAAAATCCACATGATTCTTTCATCAACCACCTGATCTATGTCGGAACTCTCTCAGAATTATAATCATTCCAGGTTGTGCTTGCTTAATTCTTGGTTAATCTCTGCTAAGAGATGTGAGTCTCTTCTGCCATTTCCAGCTCTATTTATTCCTTTACCAGGGCCCTTTGTGGCTCTGGCATAAGGTAGAATGATATCCCCCCAAAGATGTCTATATCATCATCTGATAACCTGCCAATAAGTTAGGTTACATGGCAAAAGTACTTTACAGATGTGATTAACTAGTCGATATGGAAATATTCTGAATTAACTGGGTGGATCCAATGTAAGCACCAGTGTCTTTATAAAAGAAAGAGGAAGGTAGATGAGTCAGAGGAGGTGTGATGATGGAAGCACAGGTTGAATTGTAAGGGGTCCACAAGCCAAGGGAACTGGGCAAGCCTCTAGGTTCTGGAAAAGACAAAAAAAAACAGATTCTTCTCTGGAACTTCCAGGAGAAATGCAGTCATCCTGACACAGATTTTAACTTTTGAATGTCTGAGCTTTAGAACTATAAGGTAATATATTTGTGTTGTTTTAAACCTCTACATTCACAGTAATTTGTTATAGCAGCTATTAGAATCTACTAATCCCCTGCACCAAACATTGTTCACCCTCTGTTACCCTGGTCATTGCCTATGACTCACCATTCTGTTCATCCTTTTTACTCCAGACTTTCATCCCCTGACTGCTCTGTGCTTCCTCTGATGACCTAACCTCTTACTGATCCTCTCCTTTTCAAATCTTTTCGCTAAGTTCTCTAGGCTTTCTGTTAGGTTGCACACAAACTCCCCTGTGTTCTCAGGCTTCTCCGCCAAATGCATCCACTAACTGATGGATTTTACTGTGAAATACTCTTTCCTGAGGACACCAATAGCCCTGAAATTTCCTCAAGAAGACGCATTTATTTTTCCTACACTCCAAGTATTTCACTCCCAAAAATATATAGCTTCCCAAATATTACACTTCTACCCTTGAGTGAAAATCTCTACACCCTACAGACTACTCATGGTATTTGGCCATATCATTCTTGATTTCTTGTCACTTTCATCTCCTAGCCTCTTGGTAACTTCCCGTCATTTACTGAAGATTTTAAACCTGGATCATTTAATTGGATCTCTGCACCACGTTCTGCTGTCATTCTGGAGGATTTGAAAATTCCTAAGAACAATCTATCCTAGCCAACCCATTTCTTGATCTCTTATATTCTAATGACCTTCACCTCCACTCCAGCCATCAATTGCCAAGGTCACACTTTGGCCTTTTTTATACTTAGCATTTCTCTACCTCTTAAATCCTGCATCAAAATATACTATAAACAATTGAGTTTAAAAATTAAAAACAAAAATAACCAGAATGTATTACCTAGCTTCACCACACCCCGTCCTGAAGGAGACATCTGTTCATTATCTCCTGATGCCTAGCTCAATAAATGGCAGTACCATCCACACATGTGCCCAATACAAACACCTGAGTACTGTCTTTGATTCTACCTCTGCCTCCCGCTGTCCACATCCAATCAATCACTACAAGCTTTTGTCAAGTTTACCTCTATCACTGAAACCTGTTCTTTTCTCTCCAGCCCCATCATCACTACACTAAATAATCTTTTCTCTGGATTACTGCTAATCTCTAATTGTTCTCTCTTCAGCTGATTCCCTAATACCTACCAGGTTGATCTTTCTGAAAGATGTTATAATCATGTTACTATTCTGCTTAAAAGCCTTCAAGAGTTTCTCATTGTCTTTGCAATAAAATGCATTGTAACTATCCTTAATGGCTGACTGCTGCTTACCCAGTAGCTTCACCTGGTGTACCTGCCACATGCCATCTCCTCTCTCCTACCACCCTGAACACATTCCTCATAAAGTTGTCCTGAACTATCATACTTTCAGTTTTCTAAATTAATTTTGCTGTTAGTGTCACCTCCAAGCTTTGCTGCCTGCTAACTCTGATTCATACCTGTACTTATTTGATGACACCATACATCCTTCAGATCTTAGTTTGCCTGTTGCTTTTTTCTGAAAAGCCTTGCTTTATTTCCCATCCTTCCTCCTTGTCTCATGATTGAGAAGGCTCTCTTTTCATGGAGCAACCTGTACTTACATCTATTCTAGCACTTGTCACACTCTACTGCAAATGTCTCCTTAGCTATCTCTTCAGTCGGTTTATAAACTTGAGGGAGGAGCACGTTTTTTGTACCTTTGAAGCCTCAGTGTGTGACACACTCAGTAATTCTTACTGAAGTGACAAAGTAAGTATAAATTTGTGTTTCTAAATACCGTTCTTTCCCTTTTGTTACCTTTATTAATTTGAGGCATCTTATATCTATTCTAATTGGAGCTCAACTTTAACATCTACATTAAATGTCCCGATGCATGTTTGCTAGGTGGTTCGTTCTGTCTATTCACATTGGCAAATATGCTTTGCTTCTTTTCATGATCTGTATTTGACTCACACTGGCTTATGGATATGTGTTCTAAACCATCTACCTATCATTGATTCTGTCTTAAACCATCTCCAACCTTCCAAGGATTTCCTATGCATCCTGTTCTGGCTCAAGTCATTTGTCTATGTGGTTGCTAGAACACTCCAACTCCATCATCACCAACAACCCTATTAACCTTTAGAGAAGCCAGGAACCAACTCATGATTTGTTCCTTGGTCAGATTAAAACCCCAATCTGCCTGCAGAGTGATCAGTTCTGCAGCCCACTATACTCTCAGCTGTTCTAAAAAAAAAAAAAAACACTGTTTCAAAGATTTCTTGTCCAATCATAAGAGAATGGAGATTACTAAGAAATCTTGAGAGAACCATTTTAATTACATAATAATGAGACAAATGTCAATCCCCTTTTACACAAAATAAGTAAGCTATAAACATTTCCAAGTAAGAGAACTTCCTTTTTCCTGCAAAAATATCCCAAGACTCCCACATAATAGGTGTGCTATTGACAGATGACAAAGAAGTTCTTATAAAAAATATATTCATTATTAGACACAGAAGTAACTTACATACTTTTGAAAAATTATAGTACATACATGTGTAAGATGTGTAAGCACATAAACTTGCAGTTAACTATAATGTCTCCCAGAATTGAGAACTGCCCATAGATTGAGAACTTTTTGAGTTAGAAAACCATTAATCCATTAATATATTCTACTGCTAACATTCTCTGTTTCTGTTAATATAGGTCAGTGATTTTCAACATTTTTCATCTCATGGCACACCTAAACTAATTACTAAAATTCTGTGGCACACCAAATATATATATATTTATATCCTATCTGACTACACACACACACACACACACACACACACACACACACACCCTATCTGAAAAAAGGTTGGGATAATTTTGATTCATTCACACTGGAAAATTGTTGTATTGGATGTTGTCATACTTTTATTCGACAGTCTAAGGGAAAAGAGGTCAATGTTCCTGACTAAAGAGTCAGGTATTGCAATGCTTTAAAAATTCTTGCAGCACACAGTTTGAAAATTGCTGGGATACACAATGCAACATACAGATGATATATAATGGAATTGTACACTTGAAACCTATATAATTTTATTAACCAATGTCACCCCAATAAATCAATTAAAAAAAGAAAATTGCTGGTATAGGTACTTCCCACTGACAAGTTAGACAAGAGATTCTCACTTGTTTTAGTTTAGCATTTCCTAAGTTTTGCACCATGAAAATACAATTATTGACTGGAAGAAGTATTTCAGGATAAATTGTTTTGGGAAATGTAGATAATATTATCCTCTTAGAGTTGCTTCATGTGTATAACCATATTAAAGGCTTCAGGAAATAGTATGGTAAAGAAATTTGTTTATATTATATAACCCAGCATTTCCCAAACTTATTTGTCCATGGAGCAGGTTTTTTTCCCTCACAGAACTCTTACTAACATATCATGGAGAACTAATTTGAGAAAACGTGATCTGTAAATACTTTACAAGTGGGTGGGGCACTGTTAGCCAAAGAAACAGGAGATCCAAGAGTGCCACATTGCACTGGTTATTACAGGCATTATATAGTCATCCTCTGGTGGGGCCGGAGGCTGAGTAGATGTGCATGACAGTCTGAAAGATTCTGATATCAGAGGCGTGGCCACCCATACTAATTATATATTCACTGAACCAAATTCAGGGCATTGTACAGATTCTGGAAAATCTAGTTGACCTTCCAGATTACAGTGTAGTTCCAAATCTTTCTGTCCTAAAGACATAACCATACTCTGCAATTTCTCAGATGCTGACCCTTAAGAAGTGCAATCCACATAAGAAGGCTGATTCTACACCAGCAAAGAGAAGCACTGCTACACTCTAAGGAGGGGTGCCCTTCAGTGTGGCATGAGGGATCTTCCTTGGCATTGCGGCAGGCACTAGTTCCCTGGGTTTGGCAGATAAGTGCAAAGGTTTCAGTCACATTCCTGGTTCAGCACTGACACACTTAGTATCCAAGGCAGGCTGGAGAGGAGATGAGGAAAGTCTTCTGGGTGTAGCTATAAGGTCAACAAATTGGAAAAAGCCACAACTCACCCTTGGGAAGGATTAAATACGCTGACATCCTCCAAATTGATTTACCTAGATCAGACCACATGTTAATGAGGCAGGCAAGTTACTCCAATTCATTGTTACTATTGTAAAGGCAGAGATCTTTTCACATTAAAGAGGCGGGACTATATATTCAAATAAGCATCACTTACTTATGGCTTGTCATTCTATATACCTGGGCCAGTGTTGTCAGAGCCAATTTATAATTGTTGTCATTCAAACTGCACCAAAAATAATTGGACCTTCAAAGAGCACAGCTTCTATGAAATGAAATGAACCTTCTACCCCTATTATCTGCACCTCTGAATAGTTACACATAAATGCTGTTAGCTGGCAAAGTTTAAGCACTTAGACTTCTCTGGGAACAGACATTTCTAAATGATTGAAGAATTTCTATTATTTGAAGAATCTCCTTCAAAATGTATCACTTTTTAAGACTGACTCCTCAGTAATACTGATTTATCATAGATGTGATTGATAACCACAGTTGTAAGAGCTACAGATTTCAACTTTGTCCAAATTGCAAATTGAGAAAGGAAGGTGTCTTAATGGCTTCACACCTATCCATAAGCTTTACCTCTATCAAAAAGTAAAGTTTATTCCTATATGAAAGCAATATTCATTGGTGTGTTTATAAGATAACATACACTCTCAGCACTTAGCAATAATCATCTAAATAATATCCCTAGTAGGTAAAGAAATACACAGGTTAAAGAGCCAGGTAGGAAATACTAGGCTTCGTAGGCCATATGGTCTATTGCAGCTTTTGAACTCTGCCACAGTATGTAGTATGAAAACAGCCATCAACTAAGTGTAAATGAATGTGTGTGACTGTTTTGCAATAAATTTTTATTCAGGGACAACACTAAAGTTTGAATTTCAAATGAATTTTACATCACAAAATATTCTTTAAATATTTTCAACAATTCAAAATGTAAAAACCATTCTTTACAGGCAGGGCCATACTAAAACAGGTGATGGGCTCCATTTGGCCCATAGTTTATTGACTGTTGTTTTAACCCGTTGCTTTGGCAACAAGACATACAACTTTATTGCTTACATTTAGTTTTGAGTTCTTTATCAACATGAACTCGGCTCACCTGATTTGATGAGATCAGTGGAACCATCAAAATACATACAGAACTATTGCAATGTGCACATACCAGGAACTTCAGATTTTACTTTTAGAGTTAGAAGACTATCCAGTAGAAAAAAAATCAAGAGACAACAAGATTATGTTTCTTATAATACATACTTAGAGAAAAATTGATGTGATTTTCTTGTACTTTTATTACTTTTAGAGTTAATGTTTTTTCCCAGAAGAATATACTCCTAGGTCCATAATAGATTCTGAATATTGCTTTCTAACAAATATTCATTATGCATAGTCATACAAACCACATAATAAAAATTACTTTTTCTGATTACAAAAACTGTATTTGTTTATTTTAGACTACATGGAAAATGCATAAGAGTACAGATGATTTCTAGTTCAAGAAAGATTGCCATTTAAAACCAAAAATAACTTAAAATCTTCTCTCATGTGTCTATAGCTATTACCTAAAAATTTTTGGTTGGCAAATTAAATGTCAAATAAAACACTTGACTGTTTGGCTAGGAAGCTTACAGTTTAACCCTGCATGTAGATTCAGGGTAAAGCAAAGGTCTCCGATTCTAAATATTTGTTGGTGAATGTTGCTCCATCAGCTACTTGGAAATCAGTTGCCATCAGATTGGGCAAAGCCTGATAACCAAACAAAGCAGCAACAAGGACTCCAGTCAGAAAACAGCCTCTGTTTTTCTTACTCTTGTGCCTATGCTGAGTCAATTTGTCCTTGGCCTCAGTGCTCCCAACCTTCATCCTCTTTGGGATGCAATGTCTTTGGCTTGCAAAGTAACATCAGGGAGTTCATTAATACATTTTTTGACAGGCTCCCTATGAATTGCGGCACTCACAGGTGTTCATTCTTTGAGCAGGCCCCCTCTGTGTGACTGTGGCTTCTTTGAGTCCCTTTGCTTGTTGGCAGGTAGCTCAAAGAAGCACCCCTGCAGCTTCTCTTTAATGGGAATATGAACACTGAGAGTGAATGAAGTCCTGGACTTCCAGGGTTTCCTTAAAGCAAATTTGGCTTTTTAAAGAAAAATAACAATAATTCTTTGCCTTCAAATCTCTCTCCCCTGCCCCCAGTCCACACTGCCAAATCAGATAGGCCAGATGTTTGCGAACACTGCAGTTTCCACAATCAAAAGTACAACATTTACCATAGCTTTTATCAAAGATTTCAATTCCCCTCATCTTAAGGAAAATGACCCTTTTATTTTGTTGTGGACATCAAATTATGGTCCTAGGAAAATTGGAAGCATTTCTGTTCAGGGAAATCAATTTTCTCACTGCCATATACGATCAACATGTCACAGCCATCACCTAGATAATAACAGGAAAGTACAAGTAAAATAGCTGGTAATACTGGCTTTAAAGGTAGAAGAAGATAGAAGCAAGATAACATCCCTCACCCTTTTTTAAAGCATGTTTGCCGAAAGAAAAAAAAAAAAAAAAAGACAAAAGAAAAACGTTCAAGGGTTGTTTTTGTTCTTTCATTTTCTTCTTCCCTGCCCCACATTCTTCCCTTTGCTGCTGCTTTCTAGAGTATAAGTATTTTATTTTGTGTTCTAATCAGCCAAGGCATTAATGAAGCTGTAGTGATGTGTGTTCTTCCTGGAAAAGAGTAAGCACTTTATGTGTAAACCACTCTGGCTCCTTTTCAATCTTCCTGTTAATGGGTGGCTAATTGTCAAAAGATGTGACCAGAGTGAGATGACCCAAGAGTGTGTTTAGGTGGGAGGCAACAGGGAAAGTACCGAAGCAGCTTCTTAATTTGGATCCTGCAAACAAAAGGAAACATCAAATCTGACCTCGCTGCTGGAGTGTTAATGGCTTTCTCCCCATCACCCCCTGCCACTTAGCATCCTTTGTGCCCCCACCCTGGGAAGCTTCCCGGCAGAAGTGTGCATTAGCCGAACTCTACAGTTACAAAATGCTGCTTACTATGGACGAGGGGGAAAAACCTTCAGAGTGATTAAATGTTCTTTGGACGAACACATCCACAGCCATAAAAATGCCATTTTTATTTCAGGAAGGCCTCTCAGTGAGATCCCTGCTGTGGCTATCAGCACAAAGGAGTGAGTGTTGTACCTAGAATACCACAGAAGCCCTTCAAAGAAGATCCAAATGTTATCCTTCTTTATAAGAAAGTTGACCCCATATGTGAACACAAAAGGCTAAAAGCTAAAACTGTTAATTCAGGCCAAGACCATACTGAGAAAAGAGCTGACAAGATTTTGGCAAAACTTCAGATATTTATTTAGATTTTAATTTTTAAAATATTTTGTTGCTTAATTATTTTTTCACATAATATTTTTAATTTTATTACGGTTGGAACTTCAAATATTTAAACATTTAACTATTTGCAAACAAACAATCGAAGTCAAGTTCTTGTTTTAAAATGAAAATGAGAGGAAAAACTAACCTATGAAATCTAGACTAAGGGAATCTCACAGGTGCGATAAATGTGTCTGCACAAAGATGTTTATAGAGATATTATTTAGAATTGAAGTTAACCTATATGTCTAGCAATGAATCATTTAAAAAGCTAAACTATGGCATATACGTTTGATAATGTATTTTGCAGTTATTAGCAATACTGGTTTTGGAAAAAATAATGCTTAAAGAAATATGAGAAAAGTATATTCTTTGGGTTTAAATAAAAAATAATAAGTTGTAGGTATGAAATAATGCATGCTCAGGAAAACATACCGAAAAGAATGTTATTATTTTGTTAGGACAGTGGTCTTATGAGTGAAACTTGTTTTCCCTTCTATTTCAATTGGTAGTGATTTGGATACTGTTTTCATTAAAAACAAAACAAACAGAAGAAACCTAGGCAGAAATAAGCTCTAAGAAACTCTTTTTGGTGGTCAAGAACATAATTCAAAACAATAATTTTTTTTCAGATTTTATTAGAATTTGTTAATATCACATTTTGTCCAGTAGTTAGGTGGTAAGTTGGGAATAAAAAAATCCAGTGTGCTCATTCTGGCCCAGAGGAGGCCATTTTACTCTGCCGCTAATAGCAATATCCGCAGTGCGCGCCCAAGTCAGTCTTCAAGAGATTGTATGCCTCTGTGGTGCTGGTGTTCACAGAAACAGTGACGTAGGCATTGGAGATCCTGGAAAATGCATTTAAGTAAATAATGTCAGTACTCAAATGGAAAAAAAGGCTGATGCATTTTCTCATTCATTTTATGACTTTTTAAAACCTACTTTTTAACAATGGATGTGTGAATAGTTCAAACGCAAGTTTATTTCTTTCTCTCTCTCTCTCTTTCTCTGTTTGAAGGCCATGAGTTGTCTGATGTATCCACATTCCAGCCCATTTCCCATTCGCACTTCCTGAAATGGGTGGGTTATCTTCAGGTCAGGATGCAAGCCTTGCATCAGGAACATGCCCCTCCTCGTAGAGAGACTTGGGTGTCTTGGCCCACTTAGCACTGTGACTGGTGAGGCTCTCAGCTCTTCAGACAGTGGAATAGACCATGTGTTGAAAAAAATCAAACTCAGTGGCTTATTGGAGTGGAATGGTTGGGAGAGAGGTGTTCAAAGAACACTTCCTGTCAGTTAGTAAAAGCACATCGATAAAAATAAATCAATGCCCACTTGTTTTCTAGGAATCTGTTTCATATTCAGCAAAGGTTCCCATTATGCTGAATTTCTGATCAAGTAATCTAGAAAAGATGTGTTTTTAAGCTTCAGTAAAATATTTTGAAGAAAAATATTACTCTGAGATGCTGAATCTTTTCATATGCACCAAAGTGTAAAGCACAGATAAACTCAGCTATAAACAAATAAAAGTGTTCTGTGACTTATTTGAGAATTGGATTGTGAAGGAATTGCATTGGGTTGAACTATTTGAGTTTGATTTTTGACTAATTCATTGACATTCTGTGTGGCTTTTAGTTGTCCTCTATTAGGGCCTTAGCTTTATTAACTGTAAAATAAAAGGATTGAATTAGATCATGGGACTATACAGGGCACATACACCACCACTCATCCTGGCTGAGGTCTTAGGATCCTTCATTTGACAGTGCTCCTTGCAGCCATTACTAATAGATAAGTTTAGTTGTAATGGATAAAACTTTCCCATTACAGGGCAAAATGAGTGCCTAGGTCCTTGCCCTCCATGACCCTGTAAGCTCTTTCTCGACTCTCAACAGAGTAGATTAAGACCTCTTCCATTAGATATCTAGACATTTAAGTTTATTGACATTCTGCAGGATCCAGATTAACTTTGCTCCAAATGTACATTCAAGTAGCTCTGTCTCAAGAATTATTGTGCTAAAAGTACCAGTTTACCCAAATGTTTTTTCCCTTTTTAGTAGCCCATTTGTACTGTTACTGGGCAATCCTCACCACATGTATTCTATATACTATGGTAAGAGAGCATGCATTATTAATTCTCCTAGGTGCACGATGATGTTTATTAATTCATAATTTTAATAGTTAACATGCAATGTTATACATAATTTTATTTTCTCCCCAACTCCAAAATAAAACAGAGCAATATTGACCCCTTCTGTAGATCCATCATATGTTGTGGAATCCAATAGAACTACTGTACGTGTATTACATGCTCATGCTATGAAAACACATACCACATTCCTTCTTCAAAACCTGAGGTTGCTCCACTCTTTCATTAAGTCCAGACTTACTGCTTTGCGCTTTATAAGCATTTTACTTGTTGGATTTATCACTGTGCCCCCATGCCTCATATTTATCTTAACATTTGTACTCCATTTAGAGAGACCTGCTTGCTCTCTCTCTGTTTAAGCCCATGATGATGACGAGGCAAGTGAAAGGATTAGACAAGCCCTGGCTGGTGTCACTTAGTAGATTGAGTGCTGTCCTGAGAACCAAAGGGTCACCACTTCGATTCCCAGTCAGGGCACGTGCCTGGGTTGCAGGCCAGGTCCCCAGTTGGGGGCATGTGGGAGGAAACCACACATTGATGTTTATCTCCCTCTCTCCCTTTCCCTCTCTAAAAATAAATAAATGAAATCTTTAAAAAAAAAAAAAAAAAAAAGGGAAGGACTAGACAAAATCTAAAAAGACATGCTCTCGGAGCCACACTGAATGTCTCCTTGAATTTTGCACCCTAGCAACTTACTTGCCTTATTCTAGTTTTGGCCTTGCCTTGTACTATCAACTAAAAACAAAAGTTGTTTCTTTACTGAGTTGCAGTTCTTCAAAACAAATTCACACACATGATCTAACCTTATTCTCTCTACCATTAGAAATGCCAATATTATTATTTTCCCTATTCTGCAAGAGTGAGACAATCTACAATCTTAGTTTCAGGAAAGTTAGAGTTAGAGAGTGTCAGACTTAGAACTCAATATCTAGGCTTCTGAACTTGAACAGAATATTCTTTTCAGTAGAATGAGATTTAACCCCTTCTTCTGTGCTCTGTGACAAGGCATGTCTTTCTTTTCCTTCCAAATCCACAGTTTAGCTAAACTTCTCAGTTCTAATTATTTCATTTATTCCAAGATTTTGCCCCATACCCATGTTTTATTCCTCATTTGCTTAGAAAATGCCTATTATGTGTTATTATCTTCTTCTCTTCTTTCTCCCCTGCCCCCTCCTCCTCCTCCTCTTTATTCTTTTTTGGAGTCTTGTTTTCTTAATAGATTAGATACTCTTTGGGGGTGTGAAAAATATATAATGAATAAAATTATATATTTTTTTACAGCCTGAACATATCAGTGGACTTAGTAAGGAACAGAAATTTGTTTTACAGCCCACTTTACAAGTGAGAAAACTGAGTGAAAAGGAATAATGATGACAAATAGCATTTATGAGGATATCAATGTTACAAACACTACGTTAGCACTTAACATGCAACATCTCCATGAATTGCATTAACAACCCAATGAGATTGTTTTTGTTATTCCCATTTTAAAGATGAAGCTTTAGAAAATACAAACTGCATAAGATCATAGTACTTGTGAGCCTCAGGGCGAGGATTCAAATCCAGGTGTGACTCCAACACTAGGTTTTGGAGTGATTAGTCCAGGGCTGAAGAACCAGTGAGAGGTCATGGTGGAATCTGAGTCTGGTATTTCTGACACCAATTGAGTTCATTTTTCATTGTCCTGGTCTGTTTTTGATTTTCACAAAATAGTACAGGCATTTAATGTCTTTATTTTAAGTGAGCTGATATTATATTAAGAATAATTTTAGTCTATGTTTACTTTAGTGACTTAAATGTCTCCTTACATGAAATTAAAGCCAAAGTAGAAATATTATCAGCCTCTAAATCTGCTACTTGGTATGGAATAAATGTAAGGTCTTCAGAACATGCAAATACAAAGATAACTCTGTAAAGCATAGTCTTCATGTCTTGTGCCTTGTAGGTTGAGAAGCAAAATAGAACATGTGATAATTATTAGGTGCTGGTGAATCTCTAAGGGTATAAGGACAGTGGGTTGAGGGAACAGGATAGCACAGGAATGGCAAATAAGCAGGATGGCTAATCTGTCTCAGCCTTCTTTCCTCTGGGGCTCAGTGTGGCTTCACAAAAGCTTTTCAGCACCAAACTTCAGGTGGCCACTGCCCATGGATCAGGGCTGGCTCTAGATGGAAAACTTATTAGACATTGTAGGCTATGGATAGGAAGAGACTTAGTTCCCACCCTGGAAGTGCTACTTATTGTTTGAGTAGCACTGGGCATATTACTTAACCTTGAAGATTCTCAATCACATCATTATTAAATAGAAATAATGATAGTATCTTCTTCCCAACGTTGCTATGAGGGATAAAATGAGATGCATATAGCACAGGACCTGAATAGACATTAATTATCTTGAAAAGAGAACAAGGACAATGCCTCTTTAACTCCACTTTTTAATTGCAAAATCATCCAGAAAAATAAAAAATAGTATACAAGATTTCAATATCCACCACATCTTCTTATATACTTTTTACTTCTGAGCTTAATCAGAATAATTCTGTTTTCATAATTTATTATTATTATTAAATATGTAATGCCACCAGCGCATGGCATTTGGAGTCAGCCAGACCTGGGTTTGAGTTACAATTCTGTCATTTACTTGGTGACTAAGAGTAAACTGCTAAACTTCCTAAGCTTCAGTCTCCTCATTTATAAAATGAGAATACCATTACGTATACCACAAAGTTATTGTAAGATTAAAAAAAAGACAAAACACATAAGTGATAAATCACTTGGTAAATATTCATTGTAATCACTCCTGCACGGCAGGTCTCTGAGGGGCACCTGTGCACATTCCAGTGAAAGAAGACATCTGGCTGTGACACTGCACTTTGAGCTTGTCCTGTTTAGTATGGCCATTGTGCTAGCTGCTGTTTACCTAACTCTGGTGAAGTTACTCAGTTCTTGTCCTTGGCTACTTCCTGGCCCTTATGCAATACCCCCTAATTTGAAGTTGGATCCCTGCAGATCATGTAACTAGTCTCAGCAGAAGTAGTTATGCTTTAACTGCCTTTTGTACTCAGTGTTTGGAACTATCAAGTAGAAAGAGACTGAAGGGACTTGGGGGCCAGAGTTGGAGACTATCAGGGGTTCTGCTATGCCTGATCTTTTGCATCTGATTTAATAATTGATTGCCTACCGTACGCCAGGTTCCAAGGGTATAAACAGGACACGCCCACTGCCTTAGGGAGCTCAGAACTTGGTGATGCAATGAGAAATTTTGACTTATATGGACAGTTACATAAAAACTAAGTTGACTATAATAAAAGAATCCTTCAAGTATTATGTGTAAGGGTGCACATGGTGACTTCAAGGAGAATATGAGTATATTTACTTGAAAGATCCCTTTAAATGTGAAAATAATAAAATCATTTTTCTTTAAAGAAGAATAGAACTAAAAGCTACCAAGACATATGCAGATTTTAATACATGTGTACACTTTCCATTAAATATATAGGAAAATTGAAAATGAAAATTTTTGTCAAGCATATACAAATACACATACATGCCATAATTACAGAGCTCAACTTTTATAAATTGGACACACTTATGTTACTGTATGCAGGTAAGAATCAGAACCTTACCAGCACCACAGAATTTCCCTAACATGTCTCTTCTAGTCACTGCCCCTGAGGTAACCAAGATCTTGTAACCAATATCTTATATTCAAAGCATGAAACTATCTTTGTACTTTATACAAATAGAATTGGACTTTAGAATGAAGACTTTAAAAACATTTTTCCATCAAATTTCAATTCATTATTTGATGCTTTCTTTATTAAATGCAACCAGCAATGATTGATCCACTGTGAAACACAGGCTTGAAATAAAGTATCCTGAGGCTTGCATAAGAATCACCAACTCTTCCAGCACAGACTGATGCCTTTGTACCTGGATATTCTGATCTTGAAGGTTACACTTCAGAATGTGAACTCATTCATTAGAAAATGCTTTATTTGATTGAGGGCTAGGTCCTCGCTTCCCAGCAACACAGCTTAAGTAAATGGCCAACTCAGACAGTCAACATTACTGTCTCAAAAAATCTTTCATTCTGACACATTATCACATATTTGTCATCAGGGAACTGCATACTCACATATGGCCATAAATATTTGGTCTTGGTAGACCCAGGTTGACCTGCCTGAGAATCAGAAGAAAAAAAAAATCTTATCTCTGTCCTTGGAAAACGTACAACTAAATGAAGGGAACATTTGAATGTGGCCTCTGAGAGACTTTGTTTCCCTGAAAACAAAATCATTTTGCTCTAGTCAATCAATAACTCTACATGGTAAATGTGAATCCTAGGCTCAGAAAGAGGTTATCGGCCATAACATTTCTTAACACTTTCATAATGTTATCAGGAATTAAAAAGTAACATTTATCAAATATTTACAAGTTGCGTGGGACACAGCACAGTGTAAACATATGAATCTGATAATATTCAAGCTGCAGTTTTAAAACAGATCCAAAAAAATCTCAAAAATGTTTGCTCTTCAATGATACATTCTCCATCATGTAAAAATTTAACTACTGAGATGCTCTAATGACACGTGGAATGAGTCACGCAGGAGGAAGGTATCTCAGGTAAAAGGTCAACATCAACACAGATGAACTAGATTGCATCAGGCAGGTCATGTCAACCAGGAAGGTAACACATTTTCTAAACGAATATAGAAAAAAAACTATTATATAATTGGAACTGTGAAACAAATACCATTTCCTTTAGTTGATTATATATGAAAGGTGTGTTCTAAAATACACAAAAAAGGAGTAGTCTACCTTCTCGTGGCCCTCTCCGTTCTCCTTTTTGTTGTTAGTGGCGGCATTTCTCCAAGACCTACTGGGCAGAAACTTCTCTTCTTCCTTCTTCAGTCCCCTGGTGCTTTACCTTTGCATAAGGTTGTTCAGTCCAGAGCCACTATAGCCAATTCTCTTGTAGTGAATCCTTTAGAGATGGTCTAGAAGGAGGAGGGGGAATGAGGAGAGGAGAGAAAGAGAAATGTAAGCTGGGAGGCAATTGTTTAAAAAAATCAGAAAGGCATTAGTTGGAAAAGAGGAGTCGCAGAGCCCCAACAGTCTAATTCCTCTAGTCACCCTCCTCCTGGTGAACTTGATGGCCCAGAACACTACTGTTCAGTCCGTGTCCTGCATGCTGCTGTTGTCTCTACAGTCCTCCACTTATGGGCCACTTATGAGGGCCAGAGCTCAGCAGAGCTGGTGTGAGTTTGCTGGAAAGGAAGGTGTAGCTGCAGTGATCTGAAGGATTTAGGTCAGTGGAATGGCACGTCCCCAAAAAGAGTATTTTCTAAAGTCACTTTTGTTGGTAGAGTATGTGTTTCTTTGTTTTTAGAGCTGAAAGTGTTTATGTTGTGAATTTCTTAGCTTTTTAAATCTGAGAACTGTATTATTTAATTCTGCAGTGATGGCAGGTGACAGCCAGAAGGTCAAGGTTACATTGCAAGGGTAATTGGAAATAAGGCCCAGATGGCCTTACAAAATAGGAACAAAGAAAAAAAGTTTCTTCTTAAAATATAATGTGAAGATTTTTATCAAATATAAGGAGAGGAATTGAGGAGCAAAAAAAACTAGAAATTGAATATCATAAGACATTGGGCTTCTATAGAACAGACATATGTTCATTTTTTTATTTCACTATTTTGCTGTGTGTTAAACACAGCAAGTTATAAAATGTAATTATTTTTATTTACTTGCATAACAAATAATGAAGTAAAACACCATGAGCTTTTAAAATTAGGCTATAGAATAGAAATCAGACATTATTAGAAATTGGAACTTTAATGGATATTCACTCTGTATAAAATATGTGTGGAAAAAAGGAGAGCTTTATAACTAATGGATTTCCTGCCTCAGGCACCTAAACATCTTTCTGCAGCTCTGGATTTTGTCCCTCCAGGATACTACTGCCAAAATGATCAACACAAGCTCCCAAAATAACAATTTATTCTGCCCAAAGGACATCATGCCCTCAGTCTCCTGGCCAGATGAATTGGCACAATTACATCCTTCTCTCTTGCTTTTCCCCTGAGGATATCCTAGGTGTCAGGGTTTTACATGTTCCCATGATTCGAGCAAAAAATCCGCTAAGAGGGAAGATAGAGCTACAAGCATCTTCTTAGATTCTTAGGTTCAAACTGATGGAGTGAAACACAAATGCTCCATTGGTTTGTTTCCTTCAAACTTCGCTGCCCCTCAGGCACATCCACAGATCAAGTGGAGAACTACATCCTTTTCTGACTCCTGATGCAAATGTACTGGTATCAACCAACAACACTATCAAATTAGCCAATTTTAAGTCTTTTTTTATCACATGCCCCTCTCAAAGACCAGTATGCAAATACCAGCTTAGTTTGCTAAGCTAGGTCCTCTCTCTGATCAGAGGAAAACATACATTTATTTCCGTTTCAGCAATAAAACTGTCCAGGATGGTTTCTCGATGATTACTTCTTACTTGCTTCGTCTCTTTTGCCTTAAAACTCTCTTCTCTCAGTACTTTCCTTTGGTTCAAGCTGGTTTTTACGTTCTTTTTACTCATTTTTCTTTCTTAGTAAGATTCACTGAGATCCCTGAGAGCAAACCCTTTTAACGGGAAACCTACAGTTCACCCTGGGGATGTCTGTGAACAGGTGTGTCTGCTGCAAAAGCTTTCCTCAATGTAAATAAGCTCAAGGTGGGGCTCTTGAGAAAGAGCTGGGAAATTGGAAGAGGAAGGTAGTCATTCCCTCAGAGGTTCAATGTCTCATCCACGCTAAAGTTCCCACTGCTGTGTTAGGATAAGTGACTCTTGCCCAGCACACAGGTAGGCACTTGACCAGAGCTTCTGACCCTCAGGACTTCCTGCTAGAGAATAATTCACCACCTGTATTTAGCTGCCACTTAAAAAAAGATAATACTGTTATCTGGTGGGTGGAGGGATGTGGAGAAGAAATGGGCTAGGGGAAGATCATGCCCAATGAAAATGGAAAAGGAAGGCATTTACTTAACTCCTCAGTAGTTCTGCAAGACTGAAATCTTATTTACAAAACTTAGCCACAAAATGCAGAAACAGGCCATCTTTACTCACTGTCCCTTATGTCTCTGGGACAATTACCAAGAGGGACATAGCTTTCTTTTGAACTTTAAATTTTAATAAGAGTTCATTAGTTTGAAGGATCATCTTCATTGTCCATTCGCTCATTTGTTCATTCATTTATTCAATATTAATTGTTGAGTGCCAGCTATATGTCAGGTGTGTTGCTAAGTACTGGGGAACAACAGTGAGCCAAACCAGGCACCTCAACCTCTCCATGGACATGATGAAAGAGACATTAATTAACTAATCACACAAATAAACATACAATTACTAAGCCCTCCAAGGAGAGGAATATGGGACTATGCAAACCTATAATGGGGTTGTTTGGCCTAATCAGGGAATACTTACCTGAGGAAGAGTCAATTAAGCTTGGATATGAAGAAGCAGTAGGAACCAGGGAACTGAAGGCGTGGCTGGATTGGAGAGTAAGGATAGATGAGAGGTAAGATAAGGTAGCAACAGACCTTCAGGGACAGGATCATACAGACCCCCATTAAGGGTCCTGTAAAGGCTTGGTTTTATGCTAAGAGCAATGGAAAGCCATCGAAGGGTTTTATACAGGAAAAATGATTGACATGATATGACATGACATGATATAATATGATATGTGATATGACATGATGTCACATAGCTTTATCAGGTTGGATTTCTCTGGCTGTAGTATGTCAGTGGTGGCAAGAACAGAAGTATAGGCAAGCTATCAGTAAATTGAAAGACGCCAGAAAGTTGACTGGTGGAGGTTATTTTATTCAGAAATCTTTATACATTTATTAAATCAGTCTGCTATTTATGATGTAAATCATATCCTGGTTTTTGTCTAACACACCATATAATTCTTCTAGTGGGGCCTATTTACTTTTTCCCACTCTCCTCCTAATAGCGCCTTACTTCCACTTATTCAACAGAGGATTTGGTTCCTCCACTTATAAGCAAAAATCACTTAGCCAACCTGTCTTAGAATCTTTATTTGTAAAAAGGTTAATTATAGTCTCCTGGCTTTTCTCGTGGGGATGTTAATTATGAATATAACCTACAGTAATGGGCGTGAAAGTACCTTGCATACTGGAATACATAAGATTAATGTAGGTTGGCATGATTGCAATGCTCCTACTTATGTGTGATGTCCACCTTCTCTGGGAGTTAACAGAGTGCTGGTATATATATTTTGGTAGAAAAATATGTCAGATGCTTTAATTAGGATATTCATTGAATTCCTAGATAATAGAATAACTAGTTCAGAAATAAAAGAACAAAGAGAGGCAAGGATGGAGAAGAGATTGGGGTGACTTCGTAGCCTTTGTAGCCAGCCATAGCTTAGCTTAATAGCTTTAGGTCTTTCTGGATGCCATGAGGCTGTGCTCCAATTCATTCACCTGGTGAAAAAGCATGTGTGACAGCAGCAGGTGGCACTCATACCCTCAGAATGCCTCCATTCATAACCATGAGGAGCAGAAAGGCTCTAAAACCTGAGAGATGGCATCATCACTTTCCTTGGAGGGAAGTCAGGGAAGAATCTCTGGTCTCCGCATAAGAACAAACAGAGCTGTGCTTACCCTCCACTTTCTATTTGTGCAAGCAGGGTCAGGACTAGATTAAACAAACATAATTTGCTGGGGAGAGGGACAACTCAGAAATAGGAGTAGGTAGTAGAAGAGTCAGGGAAGAGAAGAAAATAAACATATATCAGACTTATAATGGAGTTTTTCATCCAAGTTCTGTTGGAGAGGACTCAGAGTCTTTTAGATATTTTTGTTCTCTCTCCTCTTGGCCATTCTTCATTAATTTTTGACAGTTTCTGATGACATCAGGACTAGAAAGAGCCCATTCATATTCTAGGGATGAAGCAGGCAGTCGTGAGCTTGTTTGTGGAGAGTGGAGAGAGGAAGGAAAGTGTCAGGAGAATCCCTTTCATCTATGAGCATTGCCTCCAATGGCCCAAGAATCAGTGCTAACTTTACAACACACTTTCTAGGTCTCTCCTATTTCAGATGATATTGGAAAAGTCCTCCCCAAATTGAAGTAGGGAATTCTAATGAGTGATAACCCTTTCTAGATATTTCTGTTCTCTCCTGGTAAGGTAGAACTCCCAGGGGAAATTCTGAGGAGGTGTTCAAGGAACCCAGATTGTGCTTTGGGATGTTTCGGTGTGAGAGCAGAGAGGTCTGAGAAGATAAGACCTTAAGAATCTCACTTCCTGTCTCTAAGAATCTTTGGGATGTTTGTGACTGTGTGTCTATGGTAGGGGGTGCAGATGTTGCACATTCACCTTTGTAAGTAATGGGGTATGTGGACGGGAGCTGAGAAGTCTTCTGGAAATTTGGATAATCTATCAAATTCAATTAACATTTACTGACATGAGTGTAGATAAGATGGTGTTCAACATGGGTAGGACTTAAAAGGCTGAGATACATTGAAAATTGGCAAGACAATGAAAGTAAAAAAATAGCCAAAGCAAGAAAAATGAACTATGACAATGCCAGACTTAGACAAAAGTTCAAATCATTGAATATGGTTGTGTATTTCTGAGCTGGTTGTAGAAGAAAAATAAGACTGAAAATATTAAGTATGATCAAATTACAGAGGGCTTGGAAATCCAGTCGGAAAAGGCGGGAGTACCACTTAATCATTCCAGAAATATCTATTGAGTGTGACTGTATGCCAGTCACAGTTCCAGGTGCTTAGAATATATCAGGGAACAACAACAACAACAAAAGAACATTCCTGCCCTTCTGGAATTTACATTCCATGGATGATAATTCACTTATTTGTCATCGGCTCCTAATATTCATGAATTAATTTAATCTTTACAATAACCCCATAACGTTGGTACTATTATTAACCTGTTTTACAGATGGGAAAATTGAGATATAGGGAGATTAAGCATGTTACCCAATATCACACTGCCAATAAATGTCCAGAGTTGCTCTTAACTACTGGATTACACTAGTTGTAAGAGCTGAAGCAGCCATTCTCGGCGGTGCAGATAGACTCTTAAGAAGCTACACCATCGTCTCTCGAGACGGACGGCTGCCGACGACGATGAAGAGCTGAAGGAGAAGAATACAAGGTGGTATGTTTGCCAAGGCGGGACTGGTGAGTTAGTAGTTGCAAGACTGCAGAGAATAGGTGTCTTGATCAGCTTTGGCTACCACAACAACATACTATAGACTCAGTGACTTACACAACAGACAATTGTTTCTCGCAGTTTTAGAGGCTGGAAGCCTGAGGTTGGGGTACTAGCATGGTCAGATTCTCTTCCTGGCTTGCAGACAGCCCCTTTTTGCTGTGGCCTCCCATGGCCTTTGGTGCATGTGCATGGGGAGAGAGATATGTATCTCTCTCCCGATCTCTCTTTCCCTTCCTCTTTTTCTTTAAACACTTTATTGTGGTATGATTGGCACTCAAAAAGATACATGTGTACGTATTTAATGTGCATATCTTAATGAATTTGGAAAAAGCATGCATCCATGAAACCATCACCGCAATCAATGCCATAAACACATTCATCATCTTCAAAAGTTTCCTCCTATTTTATCTATCATTGATTTATTATTTTATATGTGTTTAATAAGAACACAAGTGAAATAGTAGTCAAACTTGTAAAACTAGAGAGTGGAATGGTGGCTGCCAAGAGTTAGGGGGAGGGGGAAAGGGAAGGTATTTGTCAGAGCGTACAAAGCTTCAGTTATATATGATGACTAAGTCCTAGAAATCTATAGTTGATGATATGGTACTGTATACCTAAAAGTTTGCTAAGAGAGTAGATCTTATGTTCTTATGTTAAGTGTTTTCTTCTTCTTCTTTTAAAACCAACGGTTCTATCAGATTAAGACCCACTCTTAATTTTCTATTTAACCGTAATCAATCCTAAAGGCCTTGTTTCCAAATATAGTCCCACTGGGGGTTAGAGCTTTAACATATGAATTTGGGGGAGACAAAATTCAGCCCATATTACCAAACAACGTTAAGAGTTTAAAAATTCTCTAGTAATCATTCATGGTTGTTACCTCCATGTTTTCCTTTAAACCACAGGTCCGCCTTCTCTGTACTGCATGGCACTGCCTGACAGCTGCCCACACCTTAGCCTCAGTGCCTGGCCAAGTCCTGGAGGCTCCGCAGCCCTGCACAGGGGGCTCTCACCTGCATAGGAGGCTCTGCAGGTAAACATAAGGGCAGGCTCCTCCTGTGCTCTGAGGCCTCACAGGGGAGCAAAAGACCTGGCAGAGCTTTCTGGGTGCTGGGAAACAACTTTTTTTTCTCTGAGAAACTCAGTCTAGAAAGGAGATGTGGAGAAGGAAGGTTTGGGTAGGGAATTATTTATATAAGTCAGTTTAAGAAAAAAATAATTTTTTTTTTTTTTTAAAGAAGGACTTCCAGGAGAAAACATGGTAGAGAATTTTTCATGGTGGAATTGCTTAGTTATTTGGGGGAAGTTAAAATCCATTGTGTATATGGGGAAATCTAAGCCTTGTTTCTTCATAGCTACCTTTTATGGACTTGCTTTTTTATATGCCTTCATTCTCTCATTCATTTCTTCATGGTTTGCTATTGAGCATGGCTCTGTGTAAGGGTTGAATAAAATGTGTTTGAAATTGCTCTGACAAACTTTCAGAAAGTGCCATGAAAGAAGACTCTCTAGTTACATTATGAGAATGCATTGTTTGAATGGTTCGTCTCTCCATCCCATCTACCTGGTCTTCCAGATAGAGCTATGCAGAGCTTGGATACCTAGAAACTGACTTACCCCTCGGGTGACAAGAATAAATGAGCATTGAGGCATTTTATCACTTGGATCTTGTGTACCAACAGCTCTGTGGGAAAAGTAAATCAAAGCAGGAGCTAAATTCAACAGCTTATATTTGCACAAGTTAATGCATTTCTCTTAAATCCATAATAAGTAACATAGAAACATGGGTTTGATATGAGATGTCTGTTATTAGTGAGCAAATATTTGTCTCCCAAAACTCTAATAGCTCATCTTTGCTTTTGAACACTCTCAGATCTTATATTTAGTTGAGTAGTTACTATGCACTTAGAGAATTCACATGTTAAATAATTTAATCTCCACAACGATCAACTAAGACAATTATTTTCATGTTAAAAGAGAGGAAACTGAAGCTCAAAAAAATGAATGTAAGTTCACAAGGACTGTGTCTACATATGTTCTTCATACCTCCAGGGTTCAGTGAATATCTGCTCCATAGTAGCTGCTTATTATTATTATTATTATTATGCATGTGAAATTACTGAAAAGGAACAGAGCCAGATCTCAAACTCAAATTTTTGTCTTTCAGGATAGGAAGAAGCAGAATGACTTCTCATTTGGTAATAATAGAGAATTCTTTTTCTCCATTTGACATTAATACTGAAGCATGATCGACACACTTTGCAATACCCATTTGGATTTCTCTACTCTTTTTAATAACATAAGAAACCCATGTTCACTGTAGAAGAATTGGCGAGTACAAATGAACAATAAGAACAATACCAAATGAATTTCAATTACTTGAAACCAGTCCACTTGGAAACAGCTGTCCCTATTCTGCACCATCTTTTGCTATAATAAAGTCTGTATTCTGTTTCCTAAATAAAAGAGGTGTCTTTTCTCATTACTATTCAATGGAAAAAAAAGTTTAGGTGACTTGTTACTAACCAGCAATGTGCCGTTCTAGTGCCTCCTTGTAAAAGGGAAGGTGATCACTCAGATGGTGACTAGGGTTACTTCCTGTCCAAGAATGCTCTGTCCCAGTCTAAGAAGTTATAAAGGCAACATGTATACGATATGTGTAATTCACCCACCAGCCTCCTCCACAATAGGAAGAAGAAGAGGGTGTGGGCCTGGCACAGTTAGGCAAGCACTCCCACTTCCATTGCAAGTTACCTTATAGACTCAATACCAGTTGCTTCCCAGCTGCCAATCACTGCCAGCTAGTAAGAAATTGTATTACAGTGTTCTTCAGGCAAACATATATGAAATAAATATATATTTATGCAGCATTGGCTCACGTGACTATGGATACTGAGAATCCCACAATCTGCTGTCCACAAGCTGGAGGACCAGGGAAGTGAATATGGTGTATTTAATTTTAAGCCTGAAGATCTGAAAACCAAGAGCACTGATGTTTGTGGGGGATGGGGCTATGGGTGTCCCAGCTCAAAAAGAAAGAGGGAAAATTCACCCTTTCTTCACCTTTCCTTTTCTTCCTATACTCAGCGCATTGCATGATGCCAATCCACATTGGGGAGGGCCATCTGCTTTACTCAGTTTGTGAATTTAAATGCTATTTTCTTCTGGAAACACCCTCACAAATACCCAGAAACGATGTTGTAGCTGCTTTCTGGGCATCCCTTAGCCCAATCAAGTTGACACATAAAATTACCCCTCACAATAACATTGTCTCATTGGCTTTGGAGTCTGAGTGTGTGGACTCCAAAGGAATATGGGGAGAGTCACCTGTTTCCACCCCAAATACAGAATTCGAAAGGGCTCCTCTCATTGAAATAACAATAGCCCTGACTCTGAATGGTAAATAACATAACCTTTCATTTACCATTAAAGTATCTTAGAAAAACTGGAGGGTAGGTTCCAGGTCACTCCAGATGAGATACAGACCTATAATGGCCAGTTATCACCCAGATCCTGGCTGCTGACTTGTCACTACCTACCAGAACATACCATTTTCCAAGCTGTCTTTTCTCCTACAACCTAAGATTTAGACTCGCTGAGTTACAATTACTTGACCAAGGTGTGTTCTTGTTTCTCTTGTTTCTTTGACTTCATTTGACATAAGTGATAACTAAAAGGTTGATTTGATTGGTAAGAGGTATCAAGGAAAAAGCTGCCCAGCCCAATAAAATTCACTTAGCACCATAAAATAATATTTTGTTTTTCTATCAACTCTTCCCTCTCCTTTGTCCCCTAAAGTCACTGTAACATAGTGCCTAGCCTGACTCTGCCCCATGTCCCTACTTCCCAATGGCAATGGATAAATAGTTCTCAACAGTTGGGGAGGGAGTAGTTCTTTTCTAAAGGTGCTGCCATCACTCTTATTCCACAAGAGCTTTTATTTCTTATTCTTTTATTATTATTTTTAAGATCTATGGCTTGTTTTTGTGGAAGAGGTAGGAGAAGAATGGCAAATGGAGAGAGGATAAAAAGGAGTAGCATGATATTATCTTCTATAGAAAAATGCGTTTTGGATGTCAGGAGCTGACAGGGGAAAACACACAGACATTCACAGCGAAAGACTTGATGGAAGCTTAGGGGACTAATCCTGATGCTTACTTTATTTTCTTTTTAATGGGATGTCAGCTCTGAAGAATAAACAGTCTTTCTCAAATCAGAGTTATAAGCACTTATTTGTCTAGATAAAGTACAGAAAAGAAATATTGTGTGCTGCAGCCCATAAGTCATCTTCAATGGCCTTTCAGGTAAACTAACCAGGATTTTTACTGTTCAACTCAGTGGAACACAAACTGGTAAACTGAGAGCTAACTGATGGCAGCCATTGAAACAGTCTAGAACTGACACTCAAAATTTCATCTTAATCTGAAATGGCAACATCAATTACCTGCAGAAGTGCCACTATCGGGATGCCCACAAAAAGGGCAGCACGGATCAGATGCTTCGGGGAAAATAATAGTTCAGGGGATTGGTCTAAATCATCCAAAGATATTCCCTTTTTTATATTGTACCTGCTATTAAAATGGAAAGCAGTGATCAAGGTGACTTCAAGTTCCAATCCAAACAGGAAATCTGAAGAATGGTGGTCAGAACCAAATGTATATGTGAACTTCAGCTTCCCTTTTTGACCTATTTCATTAGCATCATCTGGACTATGGAAACACACCTTGGCTGGACTCTTAGATGCTTCTAGCCTGTATCTGATATAATTTTCATCATTATGAACTTTTTTTCCTTTTATGTAAGTGACCATTATGTGCCAGACATTGTGCCCAAGGGCTAGGGTCACAAAGTCGATGCATAGTCTGCCTCCTCCTGGAGCTCATGGTTGAATGAGAGATAAGTATGCGACCATGACACAATAGACTAAGAGGCATGTTGGTAGTTTGATTACAATCACCATTTAATCAGAGCCCCGAGGAGTGTGTCATTAATTCTGCTTCGAGAGATAGAAAAACAGATTCTTGAACTGTGACAGCAGCCAAATTCTCTATCTTCTCAAACTTTTACCCCTGACAAGAACAGAAATAGAGACCCATGTAGCAGAGTCCAAGTATTTAAAAGTTATAAATAAAGCTAGCAGACTGATAAATAAAGCATGTTTTATCTTTGTACATTGAGAAATATAACTTAATCACCACCTAAAAGACCAAGTTTCAATTTAGACTTTTGGAGTTCATGTGGTGTCATAGAGTAAGCAGGCCCAAGCTCCTGGCTCCTACCTTGAAGACAGCCCATCTTCTACTCACATCTTGGCTGCACCCTGCATCACGAAGAGTGGGGAAAAGCACACACAGGTCCAGGAATGAAGCTCAAGGATGTCTGGGCAGGAAATTCTGGGTCCTGGCACCTAGAGTGTGGTCTAGAAGATGTGCATGACCTCTGAGTGGGTACATATTCATGGTCCCATGAACCCCTCACTCCACATGTCAGGAGGCAGACAGTGAAGGACAAAATCAGGGTCCTCTGCTGTTTGGCCCAGGACAGGAGCTGCCTGGCCAGGTCTAAGACTGGTGCCCACTCTTCCCTTCCTGCTCTCGCTCGAACTAAAACCTGGCTCTTCCCTGAGGACACTGCTTACCTGCAGCCCTCTCAGTGGTGCCTGTGTCTCATCTTGCACTTCTTGCAGATGGAGTGGGTGTCTTCCTTGTTCCAGACCATTCTCCCTCCCTCTGATCTCTTCCAAGATTAAGCTCTTGGACTATGTCATCTGCTGCCTCTCTTTGTGAATGCCACCTACAAACCCACAACTCATTCACCCTCATTTCTTAAGGGTGTATTTTGGCATCTGGATTGCTGCCACTCTCTCCAGCACGACCTGTGTGAAATTTTTAGTGTTTCAGTTTCCACCCAGGTAATCCTTCTCAGTGTGTGACCTCCTGTCTTTCAATAATCTTGTCCTTTACCCTGATTCAGTCAATCATTCCCATGGGTACATGCTAGACTTGTCATTTTCAACAACTGCACTACCCCTAAAATGTCAATTTCAAATAGACCTCCTACTTTTTCTAGTAATTTCCTCTAACTTATTCTCACAAATCTTGAACCACACCAGGATTTCCAATCCACTGATCCTATCACCTTTACTTTTACTGTGTTCTTCACCCATTTCATCTTGTCATTTCCCTCTTTATCCAATTTAACTTCCATGGCCAGTCTTGCTTCTACCCCAATGTCTCTTGCCCAATTCTCCCTTTCTCACACCCTCTCAGAAATCCTTAGCTCTGGTTAAATCCAGTCCTCCTCTAGCTCTGTGGCTGCATACACAACATGGAAAGTTTGGGGACACATTAATTCAGACTGCCTAAGTTCATTTTAAATTCAATTTCTAAGTTTACATACTCCCTTCTGCTGTCCAGCAGTAGGCTCTAAAGGACCAACATAAAAACCTTAATGACAAAAGAAAATGTAAAATGGTTTCATTAATTTCTTACTGAGGGAAGTTGGAAAGTTAATGCTAGAACGATACTGTCTATTATAACATTATAATTCACATAATTCCAATGAATGGTCCTTTCTTGCAAATGACTCGCATATCCTCAAGTTTAAACAATGCTGATATAATGGAAAACACTTGGATCCCAGAGTCAGGGAACCTGGCCTCAAGTCTTATCTATGCCTATTGCTAAATGCTTATTTATTCACTGATGTATTTACTCAATCATTCCAACATAACTTTTTGAGAAGCTACTTATACTCTAGTCTGTATGTGAGCTTAAGCAACTGTCTTATGCCTGTTGAACTCAGATTACTCATTTGTAACATGCAGATGGCAATTCCTGTACTGACAATCTTATAAAGTGTAAGAGACTCAGATGAGATAGTATGAAAAGGAATTGAACTATAAATATAACCTTTTTTTCTGGAAAATGAACATAAGCTTACTTACTGATTTAAACCTGTCCTAAGTGGTGTGGTAATTATGTTGGCACTGCTCCTGCAGAAATCATCTTTGATCTTCTAATCCACTATTGAAACTAGGGGCAGCCCTCAGCCCTCATTCTGAGTGCTTTCAACACTCTGAACTCTGAACGTGGTTCAGTTTTACCTGAAAACTGTCAAATATCAATTGAGAATAGACTGATTCCATTGCTCTCTTCACCTAGTTGAATAGAAAATATCCATTTTAGAATCTATCATATTACATGAAAAAAAAGAAAAGAATCCCTTTGTTCATAAACAGGTCTAGATGGTAGCAGAGAGGCTGCAGGGAACTGTCCTGGCACAGACATTTGTCTTACAAAAGCTCTGCATTGTCAATCTGTGTCCAGGTGAACTCAGACTGCACTTTGCACTGGGCTGACATTCAGCATGCTTTATGGACATGCCTCCCACTTCCTCCCCTTCATGCAATTGGCTCTAAAATGAAATTAAAAACAGTCATTATTTTAAAAGAAAAATTCTACCTCCTGATTATGAGATCTTAAAGTTATCAACAATAAATATTTCAGTGGTAATTAAATATTTGGGCCCACCTAAGAAGATATTTTATAATAATAGATATATAAAATCTCCTGGTTCCCCCAAAGTTTTATCAGAATTAAATGGCTCCTTCTCTCCTGGAAGCCATGGGCATCTTACTGTTTCTTCCTCCTATAGCAATATGGTACTGTCTTTGATGTGAAATCAGTGATATCCCTCCTAATGTAATTCTAAATATTTATATTTAATGAAACATTTCATTACCTTGTTTAGATAATCAAAATATTCCATTTTATTAGATGTAAGAAAGATAATTTCAATATTAATATTTGTTCTGGATCCTGTAACAAGTTGCCAATAGAAGATGCACACTTTGTTAATGGCATATGAAATACCACAATGTTGGGGAAATCAGTGAGATTATGACTGTAGAAAGGGAGACGGGCTAGATGGCCACCCCAGATTCTGTGCACATACTTCCCACTCCTTGCCCATAAAGAATTATCAGAGAGCTAGTGAGGCTGGTATTTAAACATAAGTTTGCCTATAATTTGGTGCTTTTCAATTGAGGTTTTCAGAGCTCAATTTCAGTTTCATCTCAAAGTGGGATTTCAGAGTTACTTGACAATAACAGGTTTGCTCTTGAAAAATGAGAGCGCAAAGTGAAGTCTAGATCCCCCCCGCCCCCCACCCCACTTGTCCTGCTGTAGACTTTCAGCCTCTTCCAGAGTGAAGAGGACACTCAGTGTTGATGAAAACACAGTGAGCTACCCTGTGGGAAGTACTTCAGCGCAGTCAAATGTTTGCTGCAGCAGACATGTCCAAATATCGCTGAGTATTTCATAGCACTAGAAGCAAAAGTCTGGCATAACCTGGTAGAACTATATATTTAATCACCTGTAAAATCTAACATGATTCTGGACTCAGACAAAATATATGTAAATAGGCCTTGATGGAGTCCTATATTTTGATTCTGAATTTTTCTAATTTTGCATACAGAAGGCTTTTCTTTCTCATGTATCCAACTGTAAGAGCTGAAAAGACAATTAAGGGCAAAGGTGTGCTGTGCTGACCCAGAGAATGGATCCAGATGGTCTTTTGAAAAGAAATCATCCCAAACAATTAGCATAAGTTCGCTGCTTTGGGGATCAGGTTGGTGGTAGGTGGCTGAGCTTGAGTATTTGTAGATGCTTTCTGGGTGGCTTAGATTCTGAAGGGGATGCAAGAGGTTACTAGAGGTGGCCCAGGTATAGAAACTGTAGCTAATAAAAACTAAAAATCAAATATTTTTAATACCCTGGAATTCAAATGTTTATATTTGGTAAAATAAAACTATTATTAGCATTTCTAAAAATGGGGTAAAAGATTAAAAGTAAAAATATGATTCATTATCAGGAATTAGAAATGAAGTTAGTAGAAAATCCATTTTGTGGCCTTAGTTTAATCAGGTTTTTAGATAGTACTGCTCAATTACTCAATACCAGTTACATTTCAAGACTATAACAGGACTCAGTTCAGGTCATTAATATATGACTCTCTTCTAATTTACTTTTTGATAAATATTTTCCAGCAAAAATATTTTTATTCATATTCAACATTTTTTTCCTAGAAAATATTCAAAGCAGATGGCTTTCCTAAGTAAAGCTGAAACTTGTACAAATTAATCAAAAGGACATTTTAAGTACAAAAAATGAAAAGCTCCATTGGTCAAATAATTGGGGATCAGGCAGAGGGAGAATCCAGAATACATGAATACATTGCATTTTATCCCAATTGTACAAATATATCCTGGGAGACAGCTTGTTCAGTTCTTTTGCAATAAAGTCAATGTGAGAAGCAACATTAAATCTGTACTATATCACGTGCATTTTGTACAATTTATTGTTTTGGTAATAAAAAGAAAAATATGGAAAGGGTTTGTCAGAGTGTGCAATGACAAATAATTACATATAATTTTTTTCTTACATTTCAGGTGAGAATGGAGACAGAAAAATGGTGTACAATGTCATAGTTTCTCTTACATTCTTGCACTGTTTAAGAAATAAGATCACTGAATTGTTTACTTTCCCAAGAGTGTCCCTCATTGGTAGAAGGAAAAATGCAATAATATAGTTAGCAGTTAGCAAGGAACAGGATGTAATTATTGTGTTTAGGCCAATGGTAGTATGCAGCATTTCCTTTCAAAATCCTGCAGAAATCCACAGAGCAGAGACTGGGCAATTGCTAAATATTCTTTTTACCCAAGGTCATACTTTCTTACATGAGTGACCTTGGACAAAATACCAAAACCTCATTATGTGTCAAGACACTGCTCTGCCATTCTTCAGCAGTACCCATCATTTGGGGATGACGTTCTCATCAGTCCAAATGGCGTACAAGATACTTCACTACCTGACCCTTGCCTGCCTCTTCAGTCTCATATCTTGACACCCACACATCCAACCATCACACAGATATATCACAATTAATTAATTATCATAGCTCCTAAGAGGACTATGTCCACAAGCCCCCAAGCCACACACAGTGCCAAGGGCAATTGCATAAATGACGAGCAAGACAATATGATGTAAGGCCCCATAAAATGTATGGTCTAGTAGGCTTAACAAAGAAAACATCTTCTTGCTGCCAAAAATAAGTAAATAAACATAAATAAATATATTACAGATGGTGATAGTTGCTGGAAAGGAAAACAAAAACCGCAGAGTGTCAACATAGAGAGTAAACTGGGGCACAGGGGTGGAGGTGGTGATATTTAGAATGCGCCAGGTGGAACTGGGGCCAAGAATCCAGACAGAGGAAACAACATATGCAGGTTCTAAAATATGAGAGACCTTCTCAGGTTCAATGACTTGAATAAAGGCCAATGAAACTATAGTACCGTGTGGGGGGCATAGCACGAGGTGAAGGTGAAGGGGTAGCCACATATCAGATTAAGCAGGGCCTTGTAGCTCATAGCAAGGAGTGTTATTCCAGCACAATAAGCAGTTATTAGTTGGATTTAAGCAAACTTGTATCATGGTTCAATTTATATTTGTAAAAAAATCGATCTGGCATTTGTATGATATATTAATTAGGGAACAATAAGAGAGAAAGTGAGTAGAACAGTTATTTAGAGATTGTTCTGGAAGACCAGAAAAGGGTTGATAATACATGCATTCAAGAGATATATTGAGGTAGAATTAACAACACGATTGAAGTTCCCTCTTTTCTGACTAATTCTTACTACCTTAAAGTTCCCATCCAAGCATCACCTTCCTTAGAAAGCTAATTGGAAAGCTCCTCAATCCCCACAGGGTTAGAGACCCCTCCTGTTCTCTGAGCAGCCTGTCACTTGGCTCCACAATGTGACTTACCAAAATATTGACTGCTTTGCCTGCCACCTATAAGACTGCAAACATTTTTTAGGACAATGGCTGTGTCTTGTCCATTTTTGTAGTCTTGGCCTGAGACCATAGCCTAGTGCACAAGAGGTGCTCAACAGGTATCAAATAATTGGGGGAATCATGCCCTCTGAACTATAGGAGAGCTCTTCATGTGCATGAAACACTGAGTGGGAGCCAGATCTGAGGGTTTGTAACTGATTCTGATATTGAAAGGACTGTGGAAGAGCCACTGCATACCAAGAACACCGATGACTGTTAGAAGCGAGCAAGAAATCTCACACAGGAGGCCAAATTGATTTTTCCAAGGCCATTTCAGGGGAAGGAGTTCTTGACTAAGGTGGACTCTCTCAAAAGTACTTCAATTCCATTTAAACCCTGCTGGGACAATTACAGCTCAGAAACTCATGCTTGCAACACATAGCTTAGCAGACACTGTCATTTTTGACAAGAGGTTTGCATTTATCAGTTGTGTGTCTGGGAACTGTTGGACAGAAATCATAACCAAGCTGTCACCATGGCCTCCCATTACCTTCCAACAGATTCATTTGAATTCCCCCTCCATAAAGATTTAAGTGCTTCACATAAATCAGGTGTTGTGCCTGGCATTAGGATAGAGACGGATGTCAGAATATTTGGAGTGTGCCTCTCCCTATTCCTAAGGAACTCACAGTCTCAGAGTCCCATGGGAGAAATAACTACAAAAGCATTGCAATTGGAAATGCTGAGTTTATAATGTGTATGTGTAACATATGTATATATGTGGTGGAGAAAACAAAATAGGATAATTTATTAATTCTTCTGGGAAAAAGAAAGAGAGTTTATATTTGTTCAGAAAGAAGCTTAAGTTGAGCTGGGGCCATAAGAGTTTATCTCTCTCTCTGTCATCTTCTCGGAGGCAGGGAAGCCTAAGGTTAAAGGCATTGGCTCCAGAGCTAAGCTGTCTCTGTTCAAATCCATAATGTTATGACCCATGTCACCACTGCCGAATTATTTAACAATTCTTCACTTCAGCTTATTCAACTGTTAAATGGGATAATAATAGTATGTACCCCATAGCATTGCTATGAGAATTAAATAAGTTTGTGTGTATGAACGTGAACATGTCATTCTAGGCAGAGCAAGTAGTATGAGCAAAGGTGATGGATGTCCAGGGAGTGTCAAGGAAGGACAAACCTCTGATGTGAGCAGTGTGCAGGGTGGGTTTAAAGAAGCATATTGGGAGATTGGAAACATGGTCTGTGGCCCAGATCCTGAAGAGCTTTGTACACCATACAAAGAAATTTGGATTCTGTGCTATGGGGTGTGAGAAACTACCAAGAGTTTTAAACAGGGATTGGTGTGATCAGATATATGTCATAGGAAGATTCTCCTGGCAGGACTAAAAAGGTCGGACTAGAAAGGGAGAGAAAATGAGGGGCTGACAATCCAGGCAGGTGGTGCTAGCGATAATCCATAGAGCTGATTCAAAACCTGGAAGAGCATGGCAGCAGAATGGATGCTAACCTGCCAAAGTTAAGCTTTTCCAAATGTTTTCACCATGAACTCTTCTCTCCTTATACAATAATCCAAGAATTTGTTAGGACTCAGTTTGCAGGATGCTGACATACTATATACTCATTTTTTTAAAACATCTTTTTGTTTTATTTCTTTATATCCTTCCACATCTCAGATTTTTCCATTCTTATAACCCAGCAGGGAATCATGATCACAGACAGAGGTACTTGTAAATTACCTGTCAATGGACAGTTTAGTAGATCAATAAATGAGCAAGTGTTCCATGGAAACCGGGTTTATGCTGAGCTCTCTGGATTTCCACATTAGCCAGCCCTCCACCATTATGCGCTCTTCCTTTTGCTGCAGGAGAAGTTTGTGAGAGAGCAGTGTAACAACAGTTGTATTTGGGAAATATTAATATATCATTGGCATAGATTTTAGATTCAAGGAAGAAAAATATGATGCTCTGTAGTATTAGAATGTCCTTTTTGAGGCAGTTGGTGCCATTTTCTCTGAAGATAAAACTAACAAGTCCTTAGGATGCACTAGGTATCATTCTAGAGCTACATACACAAACACAACACACTCACTGTTTAATCTTTACAATAACCCTATAAGGCAGCC